>NW_027210478.1:0-32500 GCF_027789765.1 Dendropsophus ebraccatus
ACCCCCCCCCCTTCCCATATACTCACCTGATCTGGAGCTCCCGTCCTCCGGACGTCCTGGCTGGTTATGAACGTGGCATGCGCTTCAAAACCAGCCAACTCTGGAAAATTTAAAGTGACAGAGACCACTTTTGGTCTCTGTCACTTGAACTATGATTACTGTGATAGAAAAATGATCCACAGTAAATTCATAGTAATACAGTGGAAAATGAATGTGTAAAGTACAAAAAGTGACAAACATACAAAAAAATAAAAACACATACTTTATTATAGTAATATTGCAGTTTACTCCCAAATTACCCCTAACCCTTCCCCAGATTACCCGTAACCACTGCACGTTGCCCATAACCACCGCACGTTGCCCGTAACCACCGCAGGTTGCTCGTAACCACCGCCACGTTGCCCGTAACCACCGCACGTTGCCCGTAGCCACCGCACGTTGCCGTAACCACTGCACATGCCCGTAACCACCCAAAAATTGCCAGTGACCCCTCCAGATTGCCCGTAACCACCCAAATTACATACCAACCCCAGATTACCTATAAAACACTTCAGTTTAGCAGTAACAATCCCAGATTGTCTGTAACCCTTGCGGTTGCACATAACCCACCAGGTTCCCGTAATCACGCCAGATTACAGTAAACCCCCCAGATTGCACGTTAACCACTGCACGTTGCCTCTGACCACGCCACGATGCCTCTGACCAACACACGTTGCCGCTGACCAACGCACGTTGCCTCTGACCACCGCACGTTGCCTCTGACCACGCCACGTTGCCTCTGACCACCCCAAATGACCAATGACCCCCTCCAGATTGCGGTGCCCATGCCAGATTAGAGGTATCCACCCCAGATTGTCATATAAGAACTTCAGTTTCTCCGTAACCACCCGTGTTGCCCGTATTCACCCCAGATTGTCTGTAAGCACTGCAGGTTGCCCGTAAAACCCCCACGTTGCCGTAACCACCCCAGATTGTCTGAAAGCACAGCAGGTTGCCCGTAACCAGCCCACGTTGCCTGTTAGACCCCAGGGTGCCTCTGACACCTCACGTAGCCTCTGACCACGCCACGTCGCCTCTGACCACCACAGGTTGCCTCTGACCACCGCAGGTTTTCTCTCCGACCACCGTAGGTGCCTCTGACCACCGCAGGTTTCCTCCGACCACCGCACGTTGCCTCTGACCACCCCAAATTGCCAATGTCCCTCTCCAGATTGCGGTAACCAAGCCAGATTACAGGTACCCACCCGAGATTACCTATAAGCAGTTTATCTGTAACCACCCCACATTGCCCGTAACCACCCCACGTTGTCCGTAACCACCCCAGATTATCTGTAAGCACTGCAGTTTGCCCGTAACCACCCCAGGTTGCCGTAACCACAGGCATGGTTGCCGTGACCACCCCATGTTGTCCGTAACCACCCCAGATTACATGTAACTACTCAGGTTGACCATAACCACCCCAGACTGCCCGTAACCACCCCAATTACCTGTAATCTCTTTTTTTTTTTTTTTTAGTAACTGCGCTATCTAATAACCATTACTAGCTGCGGTTTTGCTCCAGCAATTGCGCTCCTCCCTTCTGAGCCTGCTGTGTTCCCCATACAGTGTTATGCCCACATATGGGGTACGTTTACTCAGGAGAAACCTGAGTTACAGATTTGTGGTACGTTTCTCTCCTGTTCCTCGTCAAAATTGAGAAAATTTCAAAACTAAACGAACATATTATTGGAAAAAAAAATTCGAGAGTTTTTCATTGTTACTGGCACAATTTTAAATACTTCTCTAATACCTGTGGGGTTAAAAATGGTCACCACACCCCAAAATGAATTCTATGAGGGGGTGTACTTTCCAAAATGGAGTGACTTATTGGGAGATTTTACTCTGCGGCACTACAGGGGCGCTGCAAACGGACCTGGCACTCAGAAACTTCTTCAGCAAAATCTGCATTGAAAAAAGTAATTGGCGCTCCTTTCTTCTGAGCCCTCCTGTGTGCATGCCATGCAGTGGTTTATGCCCACAATGAGGTACCTTTTTCACTCAGGAGAACCTTCGTTACAAATTTGTGGTACTTTTTTTCTCTTATTCCTCATAAAATTGAGAAATTTTAAACTAAAAGAACATAATATTGGAAAAAATTGAGTTTTCATTTTTACTGTCTAATTTTGAATACTTTCCTCTAATACCTGGGGGTCAAAATGCTTACCACACCCCAAAATGAATTCTTTGAGGGGTTGCACTTTCCAAAATGGGGTGACTTATGCGAGATTTACTTGATGGCACTACAGGGGCGCTGCAAACGCACCTGGCGCTCGGAAACTTCTGCAGCAAAATCTGCATTGAAAAAGCTAATTGGCGCTCCTTCCCTTCTGAGCCCTCCTGTGTGCCCATACAGTGGTTTACGCCCACATATGGGGTACCATTGTACTCAGGAGAAACCTGCGTTACAAATTTTGGGGTACTTTTTTCTCTTGTTCCTCGTGAAATGAGAAATTTCAAACTAAACAAACATATTATTGGAAGAATTTGAGTTTTCATTTTTACTGTCTCTTTTAAATACTTTCCTGTAATACCTGTGGGGGGTCAAAATGCTCACCTCACACCAGATGAATCTTTGAGGGGGGGATTTCTTGAGGGGCGTTGCACTTTCCAAAAATGGGGGTGACTTATGGTTTTTTTTTTCTCTCTGCTGACACTACAGGGGCACTGCAAACGCACCTGGCGCTCAGAAAACTTCTTCAGCAAAATCTGCATTGGAAAAGCTAATTGGCGCTCCTTCCCTTCTGAGCCCTGCTGTGTGCCCATACAGTGGTTTTACGCCCACATATGGAGGTACCGTTGTACTCAAGAGAACCTGCGTTACAAATTTTGGGGTGCTTTTTTTCTCATTTTCCTTTTGAAAATGAGAAACTTTAATCTAAACGTATATATTATTGGAAAATTTTAATTTTCCATTTTTTTATGCCTAATTGTGAATACTTTCCTCCAGCCCCTGTAGGTTTAAAATGCTCATTATACCCCTAGATTAATTCTTTAAAGTGTGTAGTTTCCAAAATGGGGTCACTTATGGGGGTTTTCAGGATACCAGACTTCTAAATCCATTTTAAAAAAGAAACGGTCCCTAAAAAAATCAGTTTGGAAACTTTCACGAAAATGTGATAAATTTGCTGATGAATTTCTAAGCCCCATAACACCCTAAAAAAGTAAAATATGTTTACCAAATTATGCCAGAATAAAGAAGACATATTGGTAATGTGACATAGTAACTAATTTATACTACCACTTTCTTTTTTTAGAAGCAGAGAATTTCAAAGTTCATAAAATGCAAATTTTTAAAAATTTTCATGATATTTGATGTTTTTCACAAAAAAACACACAAAGTAGTGACCAAATTTTGCCACTAACATAAAGTGCCATATGTGACGAAAAAAAACAATCTCAGAATCGCTAGCATACGTTAAAGCATCCCTGAGCTATAAGAGCATAAAGTGAGACAGGTCAGATTTTGAAAAATTAGATGGTCATTAAGGCCAAACTAGCTGCAGCACGAAGGGGTTAACCCCTAGACGACCCTGGACGTAGGGTTATGTCATGGAAGTCTGTCCCAGACGACCCATGACGTAACCTTACGTCCTGTTTTTTCTCCCGCTTGAAGCGTGCTCCGGAGCGGAGCGTGCTTCATAGCAGGTGGGGGCCGGCTGCAAACAGCAGCCGGGACCTCACCGGTAATGACACGCTGCAGCGATCGCGCTGCCGCGTGTCATTAACCACTTAAACGCCGTGGCGCGGCGTTTAAGTGTAAGTGACAGGGGGAGTCCCCTGTCACTTACCGATCGGGACCCCCACAGTGTGACTGCGGGGGTCCCGATCGTTGAAACGGACCGCCCGGAGGTCTCTTACCTGCCTCCGTGTGGTCCGATCGGCGATCTGCTACACTGAGCATGCACAGGCAGGCCCAATGAGCAGATCGCCGATAACATGATCAATGCTATGCCTATGGCATAGCAATGATCAGTGTATAAATCAAAGTACTGTTTGTAAAAGTCCCCCAAAGGGACTTCAAAAGTGTAAAAAAAAAAGTTCAAAACACTAACACACAACCAAAGCCCCTCCCCAATAAAAGTCTAAATCACACCCCTTTCCATATATATAAATAAAACATATAAAAATAAATAAATAGATAAACATATAATATACCGTAGCGTGCGTAATTGTCCGATCTATTAAAATATAACAAGCGTCATTGTGATCGGTAAACGGCATACACGAAAAAGAGGGGAAAAAAGTGCGCAGATTACCGATTTTATGTTACATTATATATAAAAAAAAATCAATAAAAAGTGATCAAAATGTCCGATCTTCACAAATATGGTATTAATAAAAACTAGAGATCATGGCGGAAAAAATGACCCCCCATACAGCCCCGTAGGTGAAAAAATAAAACCGTTATAAGTGTCACAATAGGCCCATTTTATTAATATTTAATTGCCGAAAAAAAAGGATTTCATAAAAAAATACATATATAACATTAGAGAATCTGTGTAACCTGCATATGGTGTGTTCGGACTGACCTATAGAATAATAGTATCATTTAGCTGTTACCATATAGTGCATTACGTAGACACAGGAACCCCCCAAACGTTACCATATTGCATTCTTATTTACGATTTACACCTATTATATCTTCATAAATAATATATTTGGAATTCCATCATACATGTTATGGTAAAATGAATGACGCCATTACACAGTACAAACTATTCTTGTAAAAAACAAGCACTTACATGGCTTGAAGATAGAAAACTGAGAGTGCTAGAGCTCTTAGAAGGGGAGGAGGTAAAAACGAAAACACTAAGATCAAAATTGCGCAGTCCACTGGGTCATTTTGGGCCTGGTCTCAAAGGTTTAAAGGTAAATCGGTCAATGAAAACACTTGTGTCGCTGCATTTTGGAGGGATTCATTTGTCAATTTGTTGGATAGGAAAACTTGCCATTGTCTGCCCAATTGGCTACTTTGGAGTCTTATCCCGGATCAGTGTCCGGTGGTAGGATCGAGAAAAAAGAGGGGTAACTCTCGGTACTAGGGATAAGGATAGATGATCCTTGTCCTATTAGGAGGTAATGAAAATTTGTCACATATTGTTGCCTAAACAACAATTACCAGTTTTCCCATAGGATTAAAAACTTAGCTTTATTTAATCTTTTAATAATAGAAACCCAAATCGTGATAAATATATACAGTGCTATATATATTAAAAATAGTTGCATCTGAGAATTGCCAATAGATTCCTAGCTTAATTCTAAGATCACAGTGTAGGTTACATAATGCACTGCTTACATACAATAGTGGAGAGTTCAGGTAGAAAGTAATAGCAATAATAGAAAGAGGCAACAGTGTGTTACTACAGTTGTGACTGGTTCAATTGGTTATGAGAACTGAGTTGCTCAGACCGCCGGCCAGTCTGGCAGTAGTCATATGTGCACGTTTGAAAATTGAATCAACAACTGTATCATTGATGACACTGATAGTGTTACTCAAGAATGCGTGTCAAGACACGGTGCTTGGTATTGGTTAGTATCACCCTGTATGACTTGCGATACGGGATGAGCGCTTATAGTTTAACATGTCAGACAAGACTGTGAATATGACATGAGAAACATTGGTGGTTTGATTAACTGACAGCGTGGTGATTGCTTGTCAGAGAGTTTGCTAACACACTGTAACGAAAAAGAGAAGCGCTGTGTTCGGTTTGCAGCTGTGAATGGCGGTAATCGCCCAGTAAAGTTTAGCCGCAAGGACGAGAACAGTGCAACAGAGTGACGAGGATACACCACGAGTGATGCCGTCGGGAGAAATGAAACCGCGGTCACGGGGGATGCCTGTGTCACAAGATTACGGCTACACTGTTGATGATTGCCGCTATGTCATCTGCTCTGTATATTTTAAAGGGCTAGAGATTCAAATTGCTCAACGCTAACTATATTAAAAAATCATGCCTTAAAGGACCTGACTAGTTTCACCAACTACGTTGGCTTTATCAAAGGAGGCATTTAGAGAGGGGGGGGAGTGGAGCCAAGGGTGTTTATGTACTTTTTTCAAAAGGATGACCCCAGGTCACAACAGTATGCACCTTGTGAACAGGGCACTATATCGAGGCTTGGATACACCACTCTGATGTCTCTGATTGGTGGTTGAATAATCCATTTGAACTATGTGAGAGGGCGCGCTGATTTAGAACGCCGCCCTCTGGCCGTTGTGACATCGGGCTTGCAACTGCGCATGTCAGGGCACTTAGCCAAAAAATTTGATGGTGAAAGATAGACTGCGCATGTCCAGGGACTTCACTGATGGAGAGGGTGTTTGGACTTTTAAGGCGCATGTCCGAGGACTTGGTATGTAGATTGTGAGTAAAACGTGACTGCGCAGGTCAGCGGACTAGACGTTTTAAGGGGACTGGTCGTACTATTGAGGATGGAGGCATCTAAGATGCTCTGGATTGGTATGTGTGTTATTGACTAAAATATGATTGGTGAATAGTTGTTATCATTGATTGATTACAGCTGACCAAAACATGATCTTACCAGTAAAATTAAAAAATAATAAATGGGAAACGCTTTTCTAATGGGTTCTCTTATTATGGTATGTTAATATTGGTATTGCATAGCTACGTATGTTGGTCATAGTGTGGTAGTTAAATATAATCTAATTTAATTTAATTAATATAATTCATGAAATTCATGAATGATTGGTCCAACTGTGATAATTGAAAAGCAGGACAATTGAGCTTTACACGTAGATTTGGTAATGGTGGTTTATGCATCTTATACCGTTTTAGTACGAACCTCAAAAAAACAAGTAAAGAGCCAAAAAACGTCTATTAACATTAGGCTAAAATTGGACTGTTGCACTAAAAAATATAGGACTGTAATAGAAAATTTTTAATGCACGCACGACATTCTCTATAAATTAAAATTATAGAAAGGGGGTATATGTGAATCCCTCGTTGAGGCCGTTTGGTGACATGGTCTTCAATCTATAAATCCATTTAGCTTCCGCCTGCAGCAGCTTAAGGTCGAGGTTACCTCTTCTTGGGCCTAGGCTGATCTTCTGAATTCCCCAGAAGATTAGGCCTTTGGATTTCCGGTGGGTGGCATTTATGTGGCGGGCTATAAATCCACCCACGGCATATACCTCCTTTCTATAATTTCAATTTATAGAGAATGTCTGCATTAAAAATTTCTATTACAGTCCTATATTTTAGGTGCAACAGTCCAATTTTAGCCTAATGTTAATAGCCGTTTTTTTTTGGTCTTACTTGTTTATTTGAGGTTCGTACTAAAACGGTATAAGATGTATAAACCACCATTACCAAATCTACGTGTAAAGCTCAATTGTCCTGCTTTTCAATTATCACAGTAGGACCAATCATTCATGAATTCCATGAATTTATTAAATTAAATTACATTAGATATATTAACTACCACACGTAGACCAACATACGTAGCTATGCAATACCAATATTAAACATACCAATAATAAGAGAACCCATTAGAAAGCGTTTCCCCATTATTATTTTTTAATTTTACTGGTAAGATCATGTTTTGTCAGCTGTAATCAATCAATGATAACAACTATTCACCAATCATATGTTAGTCAATAAACACACATACCAATCCAGAGCATCTTAGATGCCTCCATCCTCAATAGTACGACCAGTCCCCTTAAAACGTCTAAGTCCGCCTGACCTGCGCAGTCCACGTTTTACTCACAATCTACATACCAAGTCCTCGGACATGCGCCTTAAAGTCCAAACACCCTCTCCATCGGTGAAGTCCCTGAACATGCGCAGTCTATCTTTCACCATCAAATTTTTGGCTAAGTGCCCTGACATGCGCAGTTGCAAGCCCGATGTCAACAACGGCCAGAGGGCTGCGTTCTAAATCAGCGCGCCCTCTCACATAGTTCAAATGGATTATTCAACCACCAATCAGAGACATCAGAGTGGTGTATATCCAAGCCTCGATATAGTGCCCTGTTCACATAGGTGCATACTGTTGTGACCTGGGGGTCATCCTTTTGAAAAAAGTACATAAACACCCATTGGCTCCACCCCCCCCCCTCTCTAAATGCCTTCTTTGATAAAGCCAACGTAGTTGGTGAAACTAGTCAGGTCCTTTAAGGCATGATTTTTTAATATAGTTAGCGTGCGCAATTTGAATCTCTAGCCGTTTAAAATATACAGAGCAGATGACATAGCGGCAATCATCAACAGTGTAGCCGTAATCTTGTGACACAGGCATACACCGTGACCCGCGGGTTTCATTTCTCCCGACGGCATCACTCATGGTGTATCCTCGTCACTCTGTTGCACTGTTCTCGGTCCTTGCGGCTAAAATTGTACTGGGCGATTACCGCCAGTCGCAGCTGCAAACGACACAGCGCTTCTCTTTTCGTTACAGTGTGTTAGCAAACTGTTAATCAAACCACAATGTTTCTCATGTCATATACACAGTCTTGTCTGACATGTTAACCTATAAGCGCTTCATCCCGTATCGCAAGTCATACAGGGTGATACTAACAATACCAAGCACCGTGTCTTGAACACGCATTCTTGAGTAACCACTATCAGTGTCATCAATGATACAGTTGTTGATTCAATTTTCAAACGTGGACATATGACTACTGCCAGACTGGCCGGCGGTCTGAGCAACTCAGTTCTCATAACCAATTGAACCAGTCACAACTGTAGTAACACACTGTTGCCTTCTTTCTATTATTGCTGCACCAAAAAGTGGAACAATACTATACATACAGTACCACATGTAGACAGCACAAAGTGCTATTACTTTCTACCTGACTCTCCACTATTGTATGTAAGCAGCGCATTATGTAACCTACACTGTGATCTTAGAATTAAGCTAGGAATCTATTGGCAATTCTCAGACTCAACTATTTTTAATATATATAGCACTGTATATATTATCACGATTTGGGTTTCTATTATTAAAAGATTAAATAAAAGCTAAGTTTTAATCCTATGGGAAAACTGGTAATTGTTGTTTAGGCAACAATATGTGAACAAATTTTCATTACCTCCTAATAGGACAAGGATCATCTATCCTTATCCTGAATTTCATTTCTAGCACATAGCCAAAAAATCGCCCCATTGACTTACATTGGAGTGCAGAAAAGGTCATTTTTTCTCGGTCCCTTTAAGAGGTAGGAGTTAAACAAGCTTAGGTCTGCGGTGCCCAGGGGGGACCCCATCCAGCCCGCACTGAGTTTCATTCCTACCACCTTAGGAAAAAAAGTCATTATTTTGAGGCTTAGAAGTCATTTCTGCAATTCCCATAGAAAATCAACGGCGTCTCTATTCAATTGTGTGGAGCGCATATCAGGTGGGTTTTCTCTGCCGGCTTAAGAGATACACGTGAAACTAAAGCCGATCCTGGGTGCCTAGGGTGCCTGTCATCCAATCCGCACTGAATTTCATTTCTAGCACATAGCCAAAAAATCGCCCCATTGACTTACATTGGAGTGCAGAAAAGGTCATTTTTTCTCGGTCCCTTTAAGAGGTAGGAGTTAAACAAGCTTAGGTCTGCGGTGCCCAGGGGGGACCCCATCCAGCCCGCACTGAGTTTCATTCCTACCACCTTAGGAAAAAAAGTCATTATTTTGAGGCTTAGAAGTCATTTCTGCAATTCCCATAGAAAATCAACGGCGTCTCTATTCAATTGTGTGGAGCGCATATCAGGTGGGTTTTCTCTGCCGGCTTAAGAGATACACGTGAAACTAAAGCCGATCCTGGGTGCCTAGGGTGCCTGTCATCCAATCCGCACTGAATTTCATTTCTAGCACATAGCCAAAAAATCGCCCCATTGACTTACATTGGAGTGCAGAAAAGGTCATTTTTTCTCGGTCCCTTTAAGAGGTAGGAGTTAAACAAGCTTAGGTCTGCGGTGCCCAGGGGGGACCCCATCCAGCCCGCACTGAGTTTCATTCCTACCACCTTAGGAAAAAAAGTCATTATTTTGAGGCTTAGAAGTCATTTCTGCAATTCCCATAGAAAATCAACGGCGTCTCTATTCAATTGTGTGGAGCGCATATCAGGTGGGTTTTCTCTGCCGGCTTAAGAGATACACGTGAAACTAAAGCCGATCCTGGGTGCCTAGGGTGCCTGTCATCCAATCCGCACTGAATTTCATTTCTAGCACATAGCCAAAAAATCGCCCCATTGACTTACATTGGAGTGCAGAAAAGGTCATTTTTTCTCGGTCCCTTTAAGAGGTAGGAGTTAAACAAGCTTAGGTCTGCGGTGCCCAGGGGGGACCCCATCCAGCCCGCACTGAGTTTCATTCCTACCACCTTAGGAAAAAAAGTCATTATTTTGAGGCTTAGAAGTCATTTCTGCAATTCCCATAGAAAATCAACGGCGTCTCTATTCAATTGTGTGGAGCGCATATCAGGTGGGTTTTCTCTGCCGGCTTAAGAGATACACGTGAAACTAAAGCCGATCCTGGGTGCCTAGGGTGCCTGTCATCCAATCCGCACTGAATTTCATTTCTAGCACATAGCCAAAAAATCGCCCCATTGACTTACATTGGAGTGCAGAAAAGGTCATTTTTTCTCGGTCCCTTTAAGAGGTAGGAGTTAAACAAGCTTAGGTCTGCGGTGCCCAGGGGGGACCCCATCCAGCCCGCACTGAGTTTCATTCCTACCACCTTAGGAAAAAAAGTCATTATTTTGAGGCTTAGAAGTCATTTCTGCAATTCCCATAGAAAATCAACGGCGTCTCTATTCAATTGTGTGGAGCGCATATCAGGTGGGTTTTCTCTGCCGGCTTAAGAGATACACGTGAAACTAAAGCCGATCCTGGGTGCCTAGGGTGCCTGTCATCCAATCCGCACTGAATTTCATTTCTAGCACATAGCCAAAAAATCGCCCCATTGACTTACATTGGAGTGCAGAAAAGGTCATTTTTTCTCGGTCCCTTTAAGAGGTAGGAGTTAAACAAGCTTAGGTCTGCGGTGCCCAGGGGGGACCCCATCCAGCCCGCACTGAGTTTCATTCCTACCACCTTAGGAAAAAAAGTCATTATTTTGAGGCTTAGAAGTCATTTCTGCAATTCCCATAGAAAATCAACGGCGTCTCTATTCAATTGTGTGGAGCGCATATCAGGTGGGTTTTCTCTGCCGGCTTAAGAGATACACGTGAAACTAAAGCCGATCCTGGGTGCCTAGGGTGCCTGTCATCCAATCCGCACTGAATTTCATTTCTAGCACATAGCCAAAAAATCGCCCCATTGACTTACATTGGAGTGCAGAAAAGGTCATTTTTTCTCGGTCCCTTTAAGAGGTAGGAGTTAAACAAGCTTAGGTCTGCGGTGCCCAGGGGGGACCCCATCCAGCCCGCACTGAGTTTCATTCCTACCACCTTAGGAAAAAAAGTCATTATTTTGAGGCTTAGAAGTCATTTCTGCAATTCCCATAGAAAATCAACGGCGTCTCTATTCAATTGTGTGGAGCGCATATCAGGTGGGTTTTCTCTGCCGGCTTAAGAGATACACGTGAAACTAAAGCCGATCCTGGGTGCCTAGGGTGCCTGTCATCCAATCCGCACTGAATTTCATTTCTAGCACATAGCCAAAAAAATCGCCCCATTGACTTACATTGGAGTGCAGAAAAGGTCATTTTTTCTCGGTCCCTTTAAGAGGTAGGAGTTAAACAAGCTTAGGTCTGCGGTGCCCAGGGGGGACCCCATCCAGCCCGCACTGAGTTTCATTCCTACCACCTTAGGAAAAAAAGTCATTATTTTGAGGCTTAGAAGTCATTTCTGCAATTCCCATAGAAAATCAACGGCGTCTCTATTCAATTGTGTGGAGCGCATATCAGGTGGGTTTTCTCTGCCGGCTTAAGAGATACACGTGAAACTAAAGCCGATCCTGGGTGCCTAGGGTGCCTGTCATCCAATCCGCACTGAATTTCATTTCTAGCACATAGCCAAAAAATCGCCCCATTGACTTACATTGGAGTGCAGAAAAGGTCATTTTTTCTCGGTCCCTTTAAGAGGTAGGAGTTAAACAAGCTTAGGTCTGCGGTGCCCAGGGGGGACCCCATCCAGCCCGCACTGAGTTTCATTCCTACCACCTTAGGAAAAAAAGTCATTATTTTGAGGCTTAGAAGTCATTTCTGCAATTCCCATAGAAAATCAACGGCGTCTCTATTCAATTGTGTGGAGCGCATATCAGGTGGGTTTTCTCTGCCGGCTTAAGAGATACACGTGAAACTAAAGCCGATCCTGGGTGCCTAGGGTGCCTGTCATCCAATCCGCACTGAATTTCATTTCTAGCACATAGCCAAAAAATCGCCCCATTGACTTACATTGGAGTGCAGAAAAGGTCATTTTTTCTCGGTCCCTTTAAGAGGTAGGAGTTAAACAAGCTTAGGTCTGCGGTGCCCAGGGGGGACCCCATCCAGCCCGCACTGAGTTTCATTCCTACCACCTTAGGAAAAAAAGTCATTATTTTGAGGCTTAGAAGTCATTTCTGCAATTCCCATAGAAAATCAACGGCGTCTCTATTCAATTGTGTGGAGCGCATATCAGGTGGGTTTTCTCTGCCGGCTTAAGAGATACACGTGAAACTAAAGCCGATCCTGGGTGCCTAGGGTGCCTGTCATCCAATCCGCACTGAATTTCATTTCTAGCACATAGCCAAAAAATCGCCCCATTGACTTACATTGGAGTGCAGAAAAGGTCATTTTTTCTCGGTCCCTTTAAGAGGTAGGAGTTAAACAAGCTTAGGTCTGCGGTGCCCAGGGGGGACCCCATCCAGCCCGCACTGAGTTTCATTCCTACCACCTTAGGAAAAAAAGTCATTATTTTGAGGCTTAGAAGTCATTTCTGCAATTCCCATAGAAAATCAACGGCGTCTCTATTCAATTGTGTGGAGCGCATATCAGGTGGGTTTTCTCTGCCGGCTTAAGAGATACACGTGAAACTAAAGCCGATCCTGGGTGCCTAGGGTGCCTGTCATCCAATCCGCACTGAATTTCATTTCTAGCACATAGCCAAAAAATCGCCCCATTGACTTACATTGGAGTGCAGAAAAGGTCATTTTTTCTCGGTCCCTTTAAGAGGTAGGAGTTAAACAAGCTTAGGTCTGCGGTGCCCAGGGGGGACCCCATCCAGCCCGCACTGAGTTTCATTCCTACCACCTTAGGAAAAAAAGTCATTATTTTGAGGCTTAGAAGTCATTTCTGCAATTCCCATAGAAAATCAACGGCGTCTCTATTCAATTGTGTGGAGCGCATATCAGGTGGGTTTTCTCTGCCGGCTTAAGAGATACACGTGAAACTAAAGCCGATCCTGGGTGCCTAGGGTGCCTGTCATCCAATCCGCACTGAATTTCATTTCTAGCACATAGCCAAAAAATCGCCCCATTGACTTACATTGGAGTGCAGAAAAGGTCATTTTTTCTCGGTCCCTTTAAGAGGTAGGAGTTAAACAAGCTTAGGTCTGCGGTGCCCAGGGGGGACCCCATCCAGCCCGCACTGAGTTTCATTCCTACCACCTTAGGAAAAAAAGTCATTATTTTGAGGCTTAGAAGTCATTTCTGCAATTCCCATAGAAAATCAACGGCGTCTCTATTCAATTGTGTGGAGCGCATATCAGGTGGGTTTTCTCTGCCGGCTTAAGAGATACACGTGAAACTAAAGCCGATCCTGGGTGCCTAGGGTGCCTGTCATCCAATCCGCACTGAATTTCATTTCTAGCACATAGCCAAAAAATCGCCCCATTGACTTACATTGGAGTGCAGAAAAGGTCATTTTTTCTCGGTCCCTTTAAGAGGTAGGAGTTAAACAAGCTTAGGTCTGCGGTGCCCAGGGGGGACCCCATCCAGCCCGCACTGAGTTTCATTCCTACCACCTTAGGAAAAAAAGTCATTATTTTGAGGCTTAGAAGTCATTTCTGCAATTCCCATAGAAAATCAACGGCGTCTCTATTCAATTGTGTGGAGCGCATATCAGGTGGGTTTTCTCTGCCGGCTTAAGAGATACACGTGAAACTAAAGCCGATCCTGGGTGCCTAGGGTGCCTGTCATCCAATCCGCACTGAATTTCATTTCTAGCACATAGCCAAAAAATCGCCCCATTGACTTACATTGGAGTGCAGAAAAGGTCATTTTTTCTCGGTCCCTTTAAGAGGTAGGAGTTAAACAAGCTTAGGTCTGCGGTGCCCAGGGGGGACCCCATCCAGCCCGCACTGAGTTTCATTCCTACCACCTTAGGAAAAAAAGTCATTATTTTGAGGCTTAGAAGTCATTTCTGCAATTCCCATAGAAAATCAACGGCGTCTCTATTCAATTGTGTGGAGCGCATATCAGGTGGGTTTTCTCTGCCGGCTTAAGAGATACACGTGAAACTAAAGCCGATCCTGGGTGCCTAGGGTGCCTGTCATCCAATCCGCACTGAATTTCATTTCTAGCACATAGCCAAAAAATCGCCCCATTGACTTACATTGGAGTGCAGAAAAGGTCATTTTTTCTCGGTCCCTTTAAGAGGTAGGAGTTAAACAAGCTTAGGTCTGCGGTGCCCAGGGGGGACCCCATCCAGCCCGCACTGAGTTTCATTCCTACCACCTTAGGAAAAAAAGTCATTATTTTGAGGCTTAGAAGTCATTTCTGCAATTCCCATAGAAAATCAACGGCGTCTCTATTCAATTGTGTGGAGCGCATATCAGGTGGGTTTTCTCTGCCGGCTTAAGAGATACACGTGAAACTAAAGCCGATCCTGGGTGCCTAGGGTGCCTGTCATCCAATCCGCTCACTGAATCTTTTCTTCATTTTTTCTAGCCCTCGCCCCAATCTTCCTTACCTTACATGTAGTGCAGAAAACCCCATTTTTCCCTCTCTCTTCTTCTTTTTAGGAGCCTACTTTCCAAGCTCTCTTCCCGGGTCTGCCCCCACTACCTCATTCTTCCCCTCACTTCTTTTTTCATCCTTACTAGGCTTCTTTTCCTAGTCAATTCCCATGAAAATCTAGGCGTCTCTTCTTTCTTTCTCTTTTTCGCCTATATCAATCTTCTCTCTTCTTCCTTCTTTGTCTCTTAACGCTTATCAGGTCCATTTGAACTTAGCCGCCTCCCTTTCCATTCTTCACCTTAAATTCTAATCCTTTCTACTCTTTTCTTCTTCACTTCATTTAAAAATTTCTTCTTCACTCTTACATTCGAGTGCAGATAAAGGTCTTTTCTTCTAGTCCCTTCCTCAAGGTTTTTTTATTCCCTTCTAGGTCATCCGGTCGCCCACTTCTTCTGCTTCCCATCCCCCTTTCCAGCCCTTCTTTTCATTCCTCTACCTTTCTTAGGTTCCCAGTCATTCCTCCTTTGAGTCCTATTCCTAGGGCTTCTTCAATCATCTTCTCCTCTCACTCTTCCTTTTCTTCCCTGTCGGAGCGCTCTAGTCTGTGGGTTTCTCTCTGCCTCCACTTAAGAGATACACGTGAAACTAAAGCCGATGCTGCCTAGGGTGCCTGTCATCCAATCCGCACTGAATTTCATTTCTAGCACATAGCCAAAAAATCGCCCCATTGACTTACATTGGAGTGCAGAAAAGGTCATTTTTTCTCGGTCCCTTTAAGAGGTAGGAGTTAAACAAGCTTAGGTCTGCGGTGCCCAGGGGGGACCCCATCCAGCCCACACTGAGTTTCATTCCTACCACCTTAGGAAAAAAAGTCATTATTTTGAGGCTTAGAAGTCATTTCTGCAATTCCCATAGAAAATCAACGGCGTCTCTATTCAATTGTGTGGAGCGCATATCAGGTGGGTTTTCTCTGCCGGCTTAAGAGATACACGTGAAACTAAAGCCGATCCTGGGTGCCTAGGGTGCCTGTCATCCAATCCGCACTGAATTTCATTTCTAGCACATAGCCAAAAAATCGCCCCATTGACTTACATTGGAGTGCAGAAAAGGTCATTTTTTCTCGGTCCCTTTAAGAGGTAGGAGTTAAACAAGCTTAGGTCTGCGGTGCCCAGGGGGGACCCCATCCAGCCCGCACTGAGTTTCATTCCTACCACCTTAGGAAAAAAAGTCATTATTTTGAGGCTTAGAAGTCATTTCTGCAATTCCCATAGAAAATCAACGGCGTCTCTATTCAATTGTGTGGAGCGCATATCAGGTGGGTTTTCTCTGCCGGCTTAAGAGATACACGTGAAACTAAAGCCGATCCTGGGTGCCTAGGGTGCCTGTCATCCAATCCGCACTGAATTTCATTTCTAGCACATAGCCAAAAAATCGCCCCATTGACTTACATTGGAGTGCAGAAAAGGTCATTTTTTCTCGGTCCCTTTAAGAGGTAGGAGTTAAACAAGCTTAGGTCTGCGGTGCCCAGGGGGGACCCCATCCAGCCCGCACTGAGTTTCATTCCTACCACCTTAGGAAAAAAAGTCATTATTTTGAGGCTTAGAAGTCATTTCTGCAATTCCCATAGAAAATCAACGGCGTCTCTATTCAATTGTGTGGAGCGCATATCAGGTGGGTTTTCTCTGCCGGCTTAAGAGATACACGTGAAACTAAAGCCGATCCTGGGTGCCTAGGGTGCCTGTCATCCAATCCGCACTGAATTTCATTTCTAGCACATAGCCAAAAAATCGCCCCATTGACTTACATTGGAGTGCAGAAAAGGTCATTTTTTCTCGGTCCCTTTAAGAGGTAGGAGTTAAACAAGCTTAGGTCTGCGGTGCCCAGGGGGGACCCCATCCAGCCCGCACTGAGTTTCATTCCTACCACCTTAGGAAAAAAAGTCATTATTTTGAGGCTTAGAAGTCATTTCTGCAATTCCCATAGAAAATCAACGGCGTCTCTATTCAATTGTGTGGAGCGCATATCAGGTGGGTTTTCTCTGCCGGCTTAAGAGATACACGTGAAACTAAAGCCGATCCTGGGTGCCTAGGGTGCCTGTCATCCAATCCGCACTGAATTTCATTTCTAGCACATAGCCAAAAAATCGCCCCATTGACTTACATTGGAGTGCAGAAAAGGTCATTTTTTCTCGGTCCCTTTAAGAGGTAGGAGTTAAACAAGCTTAGGTCTGCGGTGCCCAGGGGGGACCCCATCCAGCCCGCACTGAGTTTCATTCCTACCACCTTAGGAAAAAAAGTCATTATTTTGAGGCTTAGAAGTCATTTCTGCAATTCCCATAGAAAATCAACGGCGTCTCTATTCAATTGTGTGGAGCGCATATCAGGTGGGTTTTCTCTGCCGGCTTAAGAGATACACGTGAAACTAAAGCCGATCCTGGGTGCCTAGGGTGCCTGTCATCCAATCCGCACTGAATTTCATTTCTAGCACATAGCCAAAAAATCGCCCCATTGACTTACATTGGAGTGCAGAAAAGGTCATTTTTTCTCGGTCCCTTTAAGAGGTAGGAGTTAAACAAGCTTAGGTCTGCGGTGCCCAGGGGGGACCCCATCCAGCCCGCACTGAGTTTCATTCCTACCACCTTAGGAAAAAAAGTCATTATTTTGAGGCTTAGAAGTCATTTCTGCAATTCCCATAGAAAATCAACGGCGTCTCTATTCAATTGTGTGGAGCGCATATCAGGTGGGTTTTCTCTGCCGGCTTAAGAGATACACGTGAAACTAAAGCCGATCCTGGGTGCCTAGGGTGCCTGTCATCCAATCCGCACTGAATTTCATTTCTAGCACATAGCCAAAAAATCGCCCCATTGACTTACATTGGAGTGCAGAAAAGGTCATTTTTTCTCGGTCCCTTTAAGAGGTAGGAGTTAAACAAGCTTAGGTCTGCGGTGCCCAGGGGGGACCCCATCCAGCCCGCACTGAGTTTCATTCCTACCACCTTAGGAAAAAAAGTCATTATTTTGAGGCTTAGAAGTCATTTCTGCAATTCCCATAGAAAATCAACGGCGTCTCTATTCAATTGTGTGGAGCGCATATCAGGTGGGTTTTCTCTGCCGGCTTAAGAGATACACGTGAAACTAAAGCCGATCCTGGGTGCCTAGGGTGCCTGTCATCCAATCCGCACTGAATTTCATTTCTAGCACATAGCCAAAAAATCGCCCCATTGACTTACATTGGAGTGCAGAAAAGGTCATTTTTTCTCGGTCCCTTTAAGAGGTAGGAGTTAAACAAGCTTAGGTCTGCGGTGCCCAGGGGGGACCCCATCCAGCCCGCACTGAGTTTCATTCCTACCACCTTAGGAAAAAAAGTCATTATTTTGAGGCTTAGAAGTCATTTCTGCAATTCCCATAGAAAATCAACGGCGTCTCTATTCAATTGTGTGGAGCGCATATCAGGTGGGTTTTCTCTGCCGGCTTAAGAGATACACGTGAAACTAAAGCCGATCCTGGGTGCCTAGGGTGCCTGTCATCCAATCCGCACTGAATTTCATTTCTAGCACATAGCCAAAAAATCGCCCCATTGACTTACATTGGAGTGCAGAAAAGGTCATTTTTTCTCGGTCCCTTTAAGAGGTAGGAGTTAAACAAGCTTAGGTCTGCGGTGCCCAGGGGGGACCCCATCCAGCCCGCACTGAGTTTCATTCCTACCACCTTAGGAAAAAAAGTCATTATTTTGAGGCTTAGAAGTCATTTCTGCAATTCCCATAGAAAATCAACGGCGTCTCTATTCAATTGTGTGGAGCGCATATCAGGTGGGTTTTCTCTGCCGGCTTAAGAGATACACGTGAAACTAAAGCCGATCCTGGGTGCCTAGGGTGCCTGTCATCCAATCCGCACTGAATTTCATTTCTAGCACATAGCCAAAAAATCGCCCCATTGACTTACATTGGAGTGCAGAAAAGGTCATTTTTTCTCGGTCCCTTTAAGAGGTAGGAGTTAAACAAGCTTAGGTCTGCGGTGCCCAGGGGGGACCCCATCCAGCCCGCACTGAGTTTCATTCCTACCACCTTAGGAAAAAAAGTCATTATTTTGAGGCTTAGAAGTCATTTCTGCAATTCCCATAGAAAATCAACGGCGTCTCTATTCAATTGTGTGGAGCGCATATCAGGTGGGTTTTCTCTGCCGGCTTAAGAGATACACGTGAAACTAAAGCCGATCCTGGGTGCCTAGGGTGCCTGTCATCCAATCCGCACTGAATTTCATTTCTAGCACATAGCCAAAAAATCGCCCCATTGACTTACATTGGAGTGCAGAAAAGGTCATTTTTTCTCGGTCCCTTTAAGAGGTAGGAGTTAAACAAGCTTAGGTCTGCGGTGCCCAGGGGGGACCCCATCCAGCCCGCACTGAGTTTCATTCCTACCACCTTAGGAAAAAAAGTCATTATTTTGAGGCTTAGAAGTCATTTCTGCAATTCCCATAGAAAATCAACGGCGTCTCTATTCAATTGTGTGGAGCGCATATCAGGTGGGTTTTCTCTGCCGGCTTAAGAGATACACGTGAAACTAAAGCCGATCCTGGGTGCCTAGGGTGCCTGTCATCCAATCCGCACTGAATTTCATTTCTAGCACATAGCCAAAAAATCGCCCCATTGACTTACATTGGAGTGCAGAAAAGGTCATTTTTTCTCGGTCCCTTTAAGAGGTAGGAGTTAAACAAGCTTAGGTCTGCGGTGCCCAGGGGGGACCCCATCCAGCCCGCACTGAGTTTCATTCCTACCACCTTAGGAAAAAAAGTCATTATTTTGAGGCTTAGAAGTCATTTCTGCAATTCCCATAGAAAATCAACGGCGTCTCTATTCAATTGTGTGGAGCGCATATCAGGTGGGTTTTCTCTGCCGGCTTAAGAGATACACGTGAAACTAAAGCCGATCCTGGGTGCCTAGGGTGCCTGTCATCCAATCCGCACTGAATTTCATTTCTAGCACATAGCCAAAAAATCGCCCCATTGACTTACATTGGAGTGCAGAAAAGGTCATTTTTTCTCGGTCCCTTTAAGAGGTAGGAGTTAAACAAGCTTAGGTCTGCGGTGCCCAGGGGGGACCCCATCCAGCCCGCACTGAGTTTCATTCCTACCACCTTAGGAAAAAAAGTCATTATTTTGAGGCTTAGAAGTCATTTCTGCAATTCCCATAGAAAATCAACGGCGTCTCTATTCAATTGTGTGGAGCGCATATCAGGTGGGTTTTCTCTGCCGGCTTAAGAGATACACGTGAAACTAAAGCCGATCCTGGGTGCCTAGGGTGCCTGTCATCCAATCCGCACTGAATTTCATTTCTAGCACATAGCCAAAAAATCGCCCCATTGACTTACATTGGAGTGCAGAAAAGGTCATTTTTTCTCGGTCCCTTTAAGAGGTAGGAGTTAAACAAGCTTAGGTCTGCGGTGCCCAGGGGGGACCCCATCCAGCCCGCACTGAGTTTCATTCCTACCACCTTAGGAAAAAAAGTCATTATTTTGAGGCTTAGAAGTCATTTCTGCAATTCCCATAGAAAATCAACGGCGTCTCTATTCAATTGTGTGGAGCGCATATCAGGTGGGTTTTCTCTGCCGGCTTAAGAGATACACGTGAAACTAAAGCCGATCCTGGGTGCCTAGGGTGCCTGTCATCCAATCCGCACTGAATTTCATTTCTAGCACATAGCCAAAAAATCGCCCCATTGACTTACATTGGAGTGCAGAAAAGGTCATTTTTTCTCGGTCCCTTTAAGAGGTAGGAGTTAAACAAGCTTAGGTCTGCGGTGCCCAGGGGGGACCCCATCCAGCCCGCACTGAGTTTCATTCCTACCACCTTAGGAAAAAAAGTCATTATTTTGAGGCTTAGAAGTCATTTCTGCAATTCCCATAGAAAATCAACGGCGTCTCTATTCAATTGTGTGGAGCGCATATCAGGTGGGTTTTCTCTGCCGGCTTAAGAGATACACGTGAAACTAAAGCCGATCCTGGGTGCCTAGGGTGCCTGTCATCCAATCCGCACTGAATTTCATTTCTAGCACATAGCCAAAAAATCGCCCCATTGACTTACATTGGAGTGCAGAAAAGGTCATTTTTTCTCGGTCCCTTTAAGAGGTAGGAGTTAAACAAGCTTAGGTCTGCGGTGCCCAGGGGGGACCCCATCCAGCCCGCACTGAGTTTCATTCCTACCACCTTAGGAAAAAAAGTCATTATTTTGAGGCTTAGAAGTCATTTCTGCAATTCCCATAGAAAATCAACGGCGTCTCTATTCAATTGTGTGGAGCGCATATCAGGTGGGTTTTCTCTGCCGGCTTAAGAGATACACGTGAAACTAAAGCCGATCCTGGGTGCCTAGGGTGCCTGTCATCCAATCCGCACTGAATTTCATTTCTAGCACATAGCCAAAAAATCGCCCCATTGACTTACATTGGAGTGCAGAAAAGGTCATTTTTTCTCGGTCCCTTTAAGAGGTAGGAGTTAAACAAGCTTAGGTCTGCGGTGCCCAGGGGGGACCCCATCCAGCCCGCACTGAGTTTCATTCCTACCACCTTAGGAAAAAAAGTCATTATTTTGAGGCTTAGAAGTCATTTCTGCAATTCCCATAGAAAATCAACGGCGTCTCTATTCAATTGTGTGGAGCGCATATCAGGTGGGTTTTCTCTGCCGGCTTAAGAGATACACGTGAAACTAAAGCCGATCCTGGGTGCCTAGGGTGCCTGTCATCCAATCCGCACTGAATTTCATTTCTAGCACATAGCCAAAAAATCGCCCCATTGACTTACATTGGAGTGCAGAAAAGGTCATTTTTTCTCGGTCCCTTTAAGAGGTAGGAGTTAAACAAGCTTAGGTCTGCGGTGCCCAGGGGGGACCCCATCCAGCCCGCACTGAGTTTCATTCCTACCACCTTAGGAAAAAAAGTCATTATTTTGAGGCTTAGAAGTCATTTCTGCAATTCCCATAGAAAATCAACGGCGTCTCTATTCAATTGTGTGGAGCGCATATCAGGTGGGTTTTCTCTGCCGGCTTAAGAGATACACGTGAAACTAAAGCCGATCCTGGGTGCCTAGGGTGCCTGTCATCCAATCCGCACTGAATTTCATTTCTAGCACATAGCCAAAAAATCGCCCCATTGACTTACATTGGAGTGCAGAAAAGGTCATTTTTTCTCGGTCCCTTTAAGAGGTAGGAGTTAAACAAGCTTAGGTCTGCGGTGCCCAGGGGGGACCCCATCCAGCCCGCACTGAGTTTCATTCCTACCACCTTAGGAAAAAAAGTCATTATTTTGAGGCTTAGAAGTCATTTCTGCAATTCCCATAGAAAATCAACGGCGTCTCTATTCAATTGTGTGGAGCGCATATCAGGTGGGTTTTCTCTGCCGGCTTAAGAGATACACGTGAAACTAAAGCCGATCCTGGGTGCCTAGGGTGCCTGTCATCCAATCCGCACTGAATTTCATTTCTAGCACATAGCCAAAAAATCGCCCCATTGACTTACATTGGAGTGCAGAAAAGGTCATTTTTTCTCGGTCCCTTTAAGAGGTAGGAGTTAAACAAGCTTAGGTCTGCGGTGCCCAGGGGGGACCCCATCCAGCCCGCACTGAGTTTCATTCCTACCACCTTAGGAAAAAAAGTCATTATTTTGAGGCTTAGAAGTCATTTCTGCAATTCCCATAGAAAATCAACGGCGTCTCTATTCAATTGTGTGGAGCGCATATCAGGTGGGTTTTCTCTGCCGGCTTAAGAGATACACGTGAAACTAAAGCCGATCCTGGGTGCCTAGGGTGCCTGTCATCCAATCCGCACTGAATTTCATTTCTAGCACATAGCCAAAAAATCGCCCCATTGACTTACATTGGAGTGCAGAAAAGGTCATTTTTTCTCGGTCCCTTTAAGAGGTAGGAGTTAAACAAGCTTAGGTCTGCGGTGCCCAGGGGGGACCCCATCCAGCCCGCACTGAGTTTCATTCCTACCACCTTAGGAAAAAAAGTCATTATTTTGAGGCTTAGAAGTCATTTCTGCAATTCCCATAGAAAATCAACGGCGTCTCTATTCAATTGTGTGGAGCGCATATCAGGTGGGTTTTCTCTGCCGGCTTAAGAGATACACGTGAAACTAAAGCCGATCCTGGGTGCCTAGGGTGCCTGTCATCCAATCCGCACTGAATTTCATTTCTAGCACATAGCCAAAAAATCGCCCCATTGACTTACATTGGAGTGCAGAAAAGGTCATTTTTTCTCGGTCCCTTTAAGAGGTAGGAGTTAAACAAGCTTAGGTCTGCGGTGCCCAGGGGGGACCCCATCCAGCCCGCACTGAGTTTCATTCCTACCACCTTAGGAAAAAAAGTCATTATTTTGAGGCTTAGAAGTCATTTCTGCAATTCCCATAGAAAATCAACGGCGTCTCTATTCAATTGTGTGGAGCGCATATCAGGTGGGTTTTCTCTGCCGGCTTAAGAGATACACGTGAAACTAAAGCCGATCCTGGGTGCCTAGGGTGCCTGTCATCCAATCCGCACTGAATTTCATTTCTAGCACATAGCCAAAAAATCGCCCCATTGACTTACATTGGAGTGCAGAAAAGGTCATTTTTTCTCGGTCCCTTTAAGAGGTAGGAGTTAAACAAGCTTAGGTCTGCGGTGCCCAGGGGGGACCCCATCCAGCCCGCACTGAGTTTCATTCCTACCACCTTAGGAAAAAAAGTCATTATTTTGAGGCTTAGAAGTCATTTCTGCAATTCCCATAGAAAATCAACGGCGTCTCTATTCAATTGTGTGGAGCGCATATCAGGTGGGTTTTCTCTGCCGGCTTAAGAGATACACGTGAAACTAAAGCCGATCCTGGGTGCCTAGGGTGCCTGTCATCCAATCCGCACTGAATTTCATTTCTAGCACATAGCCAAAAAATCGCCCCATTGACTTACATTGGAGTGCAGAAAAGGTCATTTTTTCTCGGTCCCTTTAAGAGGTAGGAGTTAAACAAGCTTAGGTCTGCGGTGCCCAGGGGGGACCCCATCCAGCCCGCACTGAGTTTCATTCCTACCACCTTAGGAAAAAAAGTCATTATTTTGAGGCTTAGAAGTCATTTCTGCAATTCCCATAGAAAATCAACGGCGTCTCTATTCAATTGTGTGGAGCGCATATCAGGTGGGTTTTCTCTGCCGGCTTAAGAGATACACGTGAAACTAAAGCCGATCCTGGGTGCCTAGGGTGCCTGTCATCCAATCCGCACTGAATTTCATTTCTAGCACATAGCCAAAAAATCGCCCCATTGACTTACATTGGAGTGCAGAAAAGGTCATTTTTTCTCGGTCCCTTTAAGAGGTAGGAGTTAAACAAGCTTAGGTCTGCGGTGCCCAGGGGGGACCCCATCCAGCCCGCACTGAGTTTCATTCCTACCACCTTAGGAAAAAAAGTCATTATTTTGAGGCTTAGAAGTCATTTCTGCAATTCCCATAGAAAATCAACGGCGTCTCTATTCAATTGTGTGGAGCGCATATCAGGTGGGTTTTCTCTGCCGGCTTAAGAGATACACGTGAAACTAAAGCCGATCCTGGGTGCCTAGGGTGCCTGTCATCCAATCCGCACTGAATTTCATTTCTAGCACATAGCCAAAAAATCGCCCCATTGACTTACATTGGAGTGCAGAAAAGGTCATTTTTTCTCGGTCCCTTTAAGAGGTAGGAGTTAAACAAGCTTAGGTCTGCGGTGCCCAGGGGGGACCCCATCCAGCCCGCACTGAGTTTCATTCCTACCACCTTAGGAAAAAAAGTCATTATTTTGAGGCTTAGAAGTCATTTCTGCAATTCCCATAGAAAATCAACGGCGTCTCTATTCAATTGTGTGGAGCGCATATCAGGTGGGTTTTCTCTGCCGGCTTAAGAGATACACGTGAAACTAAAGCCGATCCTGGGTGCCTAGGGTGCCTGTCATCCAATCCGCACTGAATTTCATTTCTAGCACATAGCCAAAAAATCGCCCCATTGACTTACATTGGAGTGCAGAAAAGGTCATTTTTTCTCGGTCCCTTTAAGAGGTAGGAGTTAAACAAGCTTAGGTCTGCGGTGCCCAGGGGGGACCCCATCCAGCCCGCACTGAGTTTCATTCCTACCACCTTAGGAAAAAAAGTCATTATTTTGAGGCTTAGAAGTCATTTCTGCAATTCCCATAGAAAATCAACGGCGTCTCTATTCAATTGTGTGGAGCGCATATCAGGTGGGTTTTCTCTGCCGGCTTAAGAGATACACGTGAAACTAAAGCCGATCCTGGGTGCCTAGGGTGCCTGTCATCCAATCCGCACTGAATTTCATTTCTAGCACATAGCCAAAAAATCGCCCCATTGACTTACATTGGAGTGCAGAAAAGGTCATTTTTTCTCGGTCCCTTTAAGAGGTAGGAGTTAAACAAGCTTAGGTCTGCGGTGCCCAGGGGGGACCCCATCCAGCCCGCACTGAGTTTCATTCCTACCACCTTAGGAAAAAAAGTCATTATTTTGAGGCTTAGAAGTCATTTCTGCAATTCCCATAGAAAATCAACGGCGTCTCTATTCAATTGTGTGGAGCGCATATCAGGTGGGTTTTCTCTGCCGGCTTAAGAGATACACGTGAAACTAAAGCCGATCCTGGGTGCCTAGGGTGCCTGTCATCCAATCCGCACTGAATTTCATTTCTAGCACATAGCCAAAAAATCGCCCCATTGACTTACATTGGAGTGCAGAAAAGGTCATTTTTTCTCGGTCCCTTTAAGAGGTAGGAGTTAAACAAGCTTAGGTCTGCGGTGCCCAGGGGGGACCCCATCCAGCCCGCACTGAGTTTCATTCCTACCACCTTAGGAAAAAAAGTCATTATTTTGAGGCTTAGAAGTCATTTCTGCAATTCCCATAGAAAATCAACGGCGTCTCTATTCAATTGTGTGGAGCGCATATCAGGTGGGTTTTCTCTGCCGGCTTAAGAGATACACGTGAAACTAAAGCCGATCCTGGGTGCCTAGGGTGCCTGTCATCCAATCCGCACTGAATTTCATTTCTAGCACATAGCCAAAAAATCGCCCCATTGACTTACATTGGAGTGCAGAAAAGGTCATTTTTTCTCGGTCCCTTTAAGAGGTAGGAGTTAAACAAGCTTAGGTCTGCGGTGCCCAGGGGGGACCCCATCCAGCCCGCACTGAGTTTCATTCCTACCACCTTAGGAAAAAAAGTCATTATTTTGAGGCTTAGAAGTCATTTCTGCAATTCCCATAGAAAATCAACGGCGTCTCTATTCAATTGTGTGGAGCGCATATCAGGTGGGTTTTCTCTGCCGGCTTAAGAGATACACGTGAAACTAAAGCCGATCCTGGGTGCCTAGGGTGCCTGTCATCCAATCCGCACTGAATTTCATTTCTAGCACATAGCCAAAAAATCGCCCCATTGACTTACATTGGAGTGCAGAAAAGGTCATTTTTTCTCGGTCCCTTTAAGAGGTAGGAGTTAAACAAGCTTAGGTCTGCGGTGCCCAGGGGGGACCCCATCCAGCCCGCACTGAGTTTCATTCCTACCACCTTAGGAAAAAAAGTCATTATTTTGAGGCTTAGAAGTCATTTCTGCAATTCCCATAGAAAATCAACGGCGTCTCTATTCAATTGTGTGGAGCGCATATCAGGTGGGTTTTCTCTGCCGGCTTAAGAGATACACGTGAAACTAAAGCCGATCCTGGGTGCCTAGGGTGCCTGTCATCCAATCCGCACTGAATTTCATTTCTAGCACATAGCCAAAAAATCGCCCCATTGACTTACATTGGAGTGCAGAAAAGGTCATTTTTTCTCGGTCCCTTTAAGAGGTAGGAGTTAAACAAGCTTAGGTCTGCGGTGCCCAGGGGGGACCCCATCCAGCCCGCACTGAGTTTCATTCCTACCACCTTAGGAAAAAAAGTCATTATTTTGAGGCTTAGAAGTCATTTCTGCAATTCCCATAGAAAATCAACGGCGTCTCTATTCAATTGTGTGGAGCGCATATCAGGTGGGTTTTCTCTGCCGGCTTAAGAGATACACGTGAAACTAAAGCCGATCCTGGGTGCCTAGGGTGCCTGTCATCCAATCCGCACTGAATTTCATTTCTAGCACATAGCCAAAAAATCGCCCCATTGACTTACATTGGAGTGCAGAAAAGGTCATTTTTTCTCGGTCCCTTTAAGAGGTAGGAGTTAAACAAGCTTAGGTCTGCGGTGCCCAGGGGGGACCCCATCCAGCCCGCACTGAGTTTCATTCCTACCACCTTAGGAAAAAAAGTCATTATTTTGAGGCTTAGAAGTCATTTCTGCAATTCCCATAGAAAATCAACGGCGTCTCTATTCAATTGTGTGGAGCGCATATCAGGTGGGTTTTCTCTGCCGGCTTAAGAGATACACGTGAAACTAAAGCCGATCCTGGGTGCCTAGGGTGCCTGTCATCCAATCCGCACTGAATTTCATTTCTAGCACATAGCCAAAAAATCGCCCCATTGACTTACATTGGAGTGCAGAAAAGGTCATTTTTTCTCGGTCCCTTTAAGAGGTAGGAGTTAAACAAGCTTAGGTCTGCGGTGCCCAGGGGGGACCCCATCCAGCCCGCACTGAGTTTCATTCCTACCACCTTAGGAAAAAAAGTCATTATTTTGAGGCTTAGAAGTCATTTCTGCAATTCCCATAGAAAATCAACGGCGTCTCTATTCAATTGTGTGGAGCGCATATCAGGTGGGTTTTCTCTGCCGGCTTAAGAGATACACGTGAAACTAAAGCCGATCCTGGGTGCCTAGGGTGCCTGTCATCCAATCCGCACTGAATTTCATTTCTAGCACATAGCCAAAAAATCGCCCCATTGACTTACATTGGAGTGCAGAAAAGGTCATTTTTTCTCGGTCCCTTTAAGAGGTAGGAGTTAAACAAGCTTAGGTCTGCGGTGCCCAGGGGGACCCCATCCAGCCCGCACTGAGTTTCATTCCTACCACCTTAGGAAAAAAAGTCATTATTTTGAGGCTTAGAAGTCATTTCTGCAATTCCCATAGAAAATCAACGGCGTCTCTATTCAATTGTGTGGAGCGCATATCAGGTGGGTTTTCTCTGCCGGCTTAAGAGATACACGTGAAACTAAAGCCGATCCTGGGTGCCTAGGGTGCCTGTCATCCAATCCGCACTGAATTTCATTTCTAGCACATAGCCAAAAAATCGCCCCATTGACTTACATTGGAGTGCAGAAAAGGTCATTTTTTCTCGGTCCCTTTAAGAGGTAGGAGTTAAACAAGCTTAGGTCTGCGGTGCCCAGGGGGGACCCCATCCAGCCCGCACTGAGTTTCATTCCTACCACCTTAGGAAAAAAAGTCATTATTTTGAGGCTTAGAAGTCATTTCTGCAATTCCCATAGAAAATCAACGGCGTCTCTATTCAATTGTGTGGAGCGCA
Organism: Dendropsophus ebraccatus; assembly: GCF_027789765.1. NCBI lineage: Eukaryota > Metazoa > Chordata > Amphibia > Anura > Hylidae > Dendropsophus > Dendropsophus ebraccatus. The sequence goes on from NW_027210478.1 coordinate 28,271, forward strand.
TATCAGGTGGGTTTTCTCTGCCGGCTTAAGAGATACACGTGAAACTAAAGCCGATCCTGGGTGCCTAGGGTGCCTGTCATCCAATCCGCACTGAATTTCATTTCTAGCACATAGCCAAAAAATCGCCCCATTGACTTACATTGGAGTGCAGAAAAGGTCATTTTTTCTCGGTCCCTTTAAGAGGTAGGAGTTAAACAAGCTTAGGTCTGCGGTGCCCAGGGGGGACCCCATCCAGCCCGCACTGAGTTTCATTCCTACCACCTTAGGAAAAAAAGTCATTATTTTGAGGCTTAGAAGTCATTTCTGCAATTCCCATAGAAAATCAACGGCGTCTCTATTCAATTGTGTGGAGCGCATATCAGGTGGGTTTTCTCTGCCGGCTTAAGAGATACACGTGAAACTAAAGCCGATCCTGGGTGCCTAGGGTGCCTGTCATCCAATCCGCACTGAATTTCATTTCTAGCACATAGCCAAAAAATCGCCCCATTGACTTACATTGGAGTGCAGAAAAGGTCATTTTTTCTCGGTCCCTTTAAGAGGTAGGAGTTAAACAAGCTTAGGTCTGCGGTGCCCAGGGGGGACCCCATCCAGCCCGCACTGAGTTTCATTCCTACCACCTTAGGAAAAAAAGTCATTATTTTGAGGCTTAGAAGTCATTTCTGCAATTCCCATAGAAAATCAACGGCGTCTCTATTCAATTGTGTGGAGCGCATATCAGGTGGGTTTTCTCTGCCGGCTTAAGAGATACACGTGAAACTAAAGCCGATCCTGGGTGCCTAGGGTGCCTGTCATCCAATCCGCACTGAATTTCATTTCTAGCACATAGCCAAAAAATCGCCCCATTGACTTACATTGGAGTGCAGAAAAGGTCATTTTTTCTCGGTCCCTTTAAGAGGTAGGAGTTAAACAAGCTTAGGTCTGCGGTGCCCAGGGGGGACCCCATCCAGCCCGCACTGAGTTTCATTCCTACCACCTTAGGAAAAAAAGTCATTATTTTGAGGCTTAGAAGTCATTTCTGCAATTCCCATAGAAAATCAACGGCGTCTCTATTCAATTGTGTGGAGCGCATATCAGGTGGGTTTTCTCTGCCGGCTTAAGAGATACACGTGAAACTAAAGCCGATCCTGGGTGCCTAGGGTGCCTGTCATCCAATCCGCACTGAATTTCATTTCTAGCACATAGCCAAAAAATCGCCCCATTGACTTACATTGGAGTGCAGAAAAGGTCATTTTTTCTCGGTCCCTTTAAGAGGTAGGAGTTAAACAAGCTTAGGTCTGCGGTGCCCAGGGGGGACCCCATCCAGCCCGCACTGAGTTTCATTCCTACCACCTTAGGAAAAAAAGTCATTATTTTGAGGCTTAGAAGTCATTTCTGCAATTCCCATAGAAAATCAACGGCGTCTCTATTCAATTGTGTGGAGCGCATATCAGGTGGGTTTTCTCTGCCGGCTTAAGAGATACACGTGAAACTAAAGCCGATCCTGGGTGCCTAGGGTGCCTGTCATCCAATCCGCACTGAATTTCATTTCTAGCACATAGCCAAAAAATCGCCCCATTGACTTACATTGGAGTGCAGAAAAGGTCATTTTTTCTCGGTCCCTTTAAGAGGTAGGAGTTAAACAAGCTTAGGTCTGCGGTGCCCAGGGGGGACCCCATCCAGCCCGCACTGAGTTTCATTCCTACCACCTTAGGAAAAAAAGTCATTATTTTGAGGCTTAGAAGTCATTTCTGCAATTCCCATAGAAAATCAACGGCGTCTCTATTCAATTGTGTGGAGCGCATATCAGGTGGGTTTTCTCTGCCGGCTTAAGAGATACACGTGAAACTAAAGCCGATCCTGGGTGCCTAGGGTGCCTGTCATCCAATCCGCACTGAATTTCATTTCTAGCACATAGCCAAAAAATCGCCCCATTGACTTACATTGGAGTGCAGAAAAGGTCATTTTTTCTCGGTCCCTTTAAGAGGTAGGAGTTAAACAAGCTTAGGTCTGCGGTGCCCAGGGGGGACCCCATCCAGCCCGCACTGAGTTTCATTCCTACCACCTTAGGAAAAAAAGTCATTATTTTGAGGCTTAGAAGTCATTTCTGCAATTCCCATAGAAAATCAACGGCGTCTCTATTCAATTGTGTGGAGCGCATATCAGGTGGGTTTTCTCTGCCGGCTTAAGAGATACACGTGAAACTAAAGCCGATCCTGGGTGCCTAGGGTGCCTGTCATCCAATCCGCACTGAATTTCATTTCTAGCACATAGCCAAAAAATCGCCCCATTGACTTACATTGGAGTGCAGAAAAGGTCATTTTTTCTCGGTCCCTTTAAGAGGTAGGAGTTAAACAAGCTTAGGTCTGCGGTGCCCAGGGGGGACCCCATCCAGCCCGCACTGAGTTTCATTCCTACCACCTTAGGAAAAAAAGTCATTATTTTGAGGCTTAGAAGTCATTTCTGCAATTCCCATAGAAAATCAACGGCGTCTCTATTCAATTGTGTGGAGCGCATATCAGGTGGGTTTTCTCTGCCGGCTTAAGAGATACACGTGAAACTAAAGCCGATCCTGGGTGCCTAGGGTGCCTGTCATCCAATCCGCACTGAATTTCATTTCTAGCACATAGCCAAAAAATCGCCCCATTGACTTACATTGGAGTGCAGAAAAGGTCATTTTTTCTCGGTCCCTTTAAGAGGTAGGAGTTAAACAAGCTTAGGTCTGCGGTGCCCAGGGGGGACCCCATCCAGCCCGCACTGAGTTTCATTCCTACCACCTTAGGAAAAAAAGTCATTATTTTGAGGCTTAGAAGTCATTTCTGCAATTCCCATAGAAAATCAACGGCGTCTCTATTCAATTGTGTGGAGCGCATATCAGGTGGGTTTTCTCTGCCGGCTTAAGAGATACACGTGAAACTAAAGCCGATCCTGGGTGCCTAGGGTGCCTGTCATCCAATCCGCACTGAATTTCATTTCTAGCACATAGCCAAAAAATCGCCCCATTGACTTACATTGGAGTGCAGAAAAGGTCATTTTTTCTCGGTCCCTTTAAGAGGTAGGAGTTAAACAAGCTTAGGTCTGCGGTGCCCAGGGGGGACCCCATCCAGCCCGCACTGAGTTTCATTCCTACCACCTTAGGAAAAAAAGTCATTATTTTGAGGCTTAGAAGTCATTTCTGCAATTCCCATAGAAAATCAACGGCGTCTCTATTCAATTGTGTGGAGCGCATATCAGGTGGGTTTTCTCTGCCGGCTTAAGAGATACACGTGAAACTAAAGCCGATCCTGGGTGCCTAGGGTGCCTGTCATCCAATCCGCACTGAATTTCATTTCTAGCACATAGCCAAAAAATCGCCCCATTGACTTACATTGGAGTGCAGAAAAGGTCATTTTTTCTCGGTCCCTTTAAGAGGTAGGAGTTAAACAAGCTTAGGTCTGCGGTGCCCAGGGGGGACCCCATCCAGCCCGCACTGAGTTTCATTCCTACCACCTTAGGAAAAAAAGTCATTATTTTGAGGCTTAGAAGTCATTTCTGCAATTCCCATAGAAAATCAACGGCGTCTCTATTCAATTGTGTGGAGCGCATATCAGGTGGGTTTTCTCTGCCGGCTTAAGAGATACACGTGAAACTAAAGCCGATCCTGGGTGCCTAGGGTGCCTGTCATCCAATCCGCACTGAATTTCATTTCTAGCACATAGCCAAAAAATCGCCCCATTGACTTACATTGGAGTGCAGAAAAGGTCATTTTTTCTCGGTCCCTTTAAGAGGTAGGAGTTAAACAAGCTTAGGTCTGCGGTGCCCAGGGGGGACCCCATCCAGCCCGCACTGAGTTTCATTCCTACCACCTTAGGAAAAAAAGTCATTATTTTGAGGCTTAGAAGTCATTTCTGCAATTCCCATAGAAAATCAACGGCGTCTCTATTCAATTGTGTGGAGCGCATATCAGGTGGGTTTTCTCTGCCGGCTTAAGAGATACACGTGAAACTAAAGCCGATCCTGGGTGCCTAGGGTGCCTGTCATCCAATCCGCACTGAATTTCATTTCTAGCACATAGCCAAAAAATCGCCCCATTGACTTACATTGGAGTGCAGAAAAGGTCATTTTTTCTCGGTCCCTTTAAGAGGTAGGAGTTAAACAAGCTTAGGTCTGCGGTGCCCAGGGGGGACCCCATCCAGCCCGCACTGAGTTTCATTCCTACCACCTTAGGAAAAAAAGTCATTATTTTGAGGCTTAGAAGTCATTTCTGCAATTCCC
>NW_027210478.1:45000-69143 GCF_027789765.1 Dendropsophus ebraccatus
TAAGAGATACACGTGAAACTAAAGCCGATCCTGGGTGCCTAGGGTGCCTGTCATCCAATCCGCACTGAATTTCATTTCTAGCACATAGCCAAAAAATCGCCCCATTGACTTACATTGGAGTGCAGAAAAGGTCATTTTTTCTCGGTCCCTTTAAGAGGTAGGAGTTAAACAAGCTTAGGTCTGCGGTGCCCAGGGGGGACCCCATCCAGCCCGCACTGAGTTTCATTCCTACCACCTTAGGAAAAAAAGTCATTATTTTGAGGCTTAGAAGTCATTTCTGCAATTCCCATAGAAAATCAACGGCGTCTCTATTCAATTGTGTGGAGCGCATATCAGGTGGGTTTTCTCTGCCGGCTTAAGAGATACACGTGAAACTAAAGCCGATCCTGGGTGCCTAGGGTGCCTGTCATCCAATCCGCACTGAATTTCATTTCTAGCACATAGCCAAAAAATCGCCCCATTGACTTACATTGGAGTGCAGAAAAGGTCATTTTTTCTCGGTCCCTTTAAGAGGTAGGAGTTAAACAAGCTTAGGTCTGCGGTGCCCAGGGGGGACCCCATCCAGCCCGCACTGAGTTTCATTCCTACCACCTTAGGAAAAAAAGTCATTATTTTGAGGCTTAGAAGTCATTTCTGCAATTCCCATAGAAAATCAACGGCGTCTCTATTCAATTGTGTGGAGCGCATATCAGGTGGGTTTTCTCTGCCGGCTTAAGAGATACACGTGAAACTAAAGCCGATCCTGGGTGCCTAGGGTGCCTGTCATCCAATCCGCACTGAATTTCATTTCTAGCACATAGCCAAAAAATCGCCCCATTGACTTACATTGGAGTGCAGAAAAGGTCATTTTTTCTCGGTCCCTTTAAGAGGTAGGAGTTAAACAAGCTTAGGTCTGCGGTGCCCAGGGGGGACCCCATCCAGCCCGCACTGAGTTTCATTCCTACCACCTTAGGAAAAAAAGTCATTATTTTGAGGCTTAGAAGTCATTTCTGCAATTCCCATAGAAAATCAACGGCGTCTCTATTCAATTGTGTGGAGCGCATATCAGGTGGGTTTTCTCTGCCGGCTTAAGAGATACACGTGAAACTAAAGCCGATCCTGGGTGCCTAGGGTGCCTGTCATCCAATCCGCACTGAATTTCATTTCTAGCACATAGCCAAAAAATCGCCCCATTGACTTACATTGGAGTGCAGAAAAGGTCATTTTTTCTCGGTCCCTTTAAGAGGTAGGAGTTAAACAAGCTTAGGTCTGCGGTGCCCAGGGGGGACCCCATCCAGCCCGCACTGAGTTTCATTCCTACCACCTTAGGAAAAAAAGTCATTATTTTGAGGCTTAGAAGTCATTTCTGCAATTCCCATAGAAAATCAACGGCGTCTCTATTCAATTGTGTGGAGCGCATATCAGGTGGGTTTTCTCTGCCGGCTTAAGAGATACACGTGAAACTAAAGCCGATCCTGGGTGCCTAGGGTGCCTGTCATCCAATCCGCACTGAATTTCATTTCTAGCACATAGCCAAAAAATCGCCCCATTGACTTACATTGGAGTGCAGAAAAGGTCATTTTTTCTCGGTCCCTTTAAGAGGTAGGAGTTAAACAAGCTTAGGTCTGCGGTGCCCAGGGGGGACCCCATCCAGCCCGCACTGAGTTTCATTCCTACCACCTTAGGAAAAAAAGTCATTATTTTGAGGCTTAGAAGTCATTTCTGCAATTCCCATAGAAAATCAACGGCGTCTCTATTCAATTGTGTGGAGCGCATATCAGGTGGGTTTTCTCTGCCGGCTTAAGAGATACACGTGAAACTAAAGCCGATCCTGGGTGCCTAGGGTGCCTGTCATCCAATCCGCACTGAATTTCATTTCTAGCACATAGCCAAAAAATCGCCCCATTGACTTACATTGGAGTGCAGAAAAGGTCATTTTTTCTCGGTCCCTTTAAGAGGTAGGAGTTAAACAAGCTTAGGTCTGCGGTGCCCAGGGGGGACCCCATCCAGCCCGCACTGAGTTTCATTCCTACCACCTTAGGAAAAAAAGTCATTATTTTGAGGCTTAGAAGTCATTTCTGCAATTCCCATAGAAAATCAACGGCGTCTCTATTCAATTGTGTGGAGCGCATATCAGGTGGGTTTTCTCTGCCGGCTTAAGAGATACACGTGAAACTAAAGCCGATCCTGGGTGCCTAGGGTGCCTGTCATCCAATCCGCACTGAATTTCATTTCTAGCACATAGCCAAAAAATCGCCCCATTGACTTACATTGGAGTGCAGAAAAGGTCATTTTTTCTCGGTCCCTTTAAGAGGTAGGAGTTAAACAAGCTTAGGTCTGCGGTGCCCAGGGGGGACCCCATCCAGCCCGCACTGAGTTTCATTCCTACCACCTTAGGAAAAAAAGTCATTATTTTGAGGCTTAGAAGTCATTTCTGCAATTCCCATAGAAAATCAACGGCGTCTCTATTCAATTGTGTGGAGCGCATATCAGGTGGGTTTTCTCTGCCGGCTTAAGAGATACACGTGAAACTAAAGCCGATCCTGGGTGCCTAGGGTGCCTGTCATCCAATCCGCACTGAATTTCATTTCTAGCACATAGCCAAAAAATCGCCCCATTGACTTACATTGGAGTGCAGAAAAGGTCATTTTTTCTCGGTCCCTTTAAGAGGTAGGAGTTAAACAAGCTTAGGTCTGCGGTGCCCAGGGGGGACCCCATCCAGCCCGCACTGAGTTTCATTCCTACCACCTTAGGAAAAAAAGTCATTATTTTGAGGCTTAGAAGTCATTTCTGCAATTCCCATAGAAAATCAACGGCGTCTCTATTCAATTGTGTGGAGCGCATATCAGGTGGGTTTTCTCTGCCGGCTTAAGAGATACACGTGAAACTAAAGCCGATCCTGGGTGCCTAGGGTGCCTGTCATCCAATCCGCACTGAATTTCATTTCTAGCACATAGCCAAAAAATCGCCCCATTGACTTACATTGGAGTGCAGAAAAGGTCATTTTTTCTCGGTCCCTTTAAGAGGTAGGAGTTAAACAAGCTTAGGTCTGCGGTGCCCAGGGGGGACCCCATCCAGCCCGCACTGAGTTTCATTCCTACCACCTTAGGAAAAAAAGTCATTATTTTGAGGCTTAGAAGTCATTTCTGCAATTCCCATAGAAAATCAACGGCGTCTCTATTCAATTGTGTGGAGCGCATATCAGGTGGGTTTTCTCTGCCGGCTTAAGAGATACACGTGAAACTAAAGCCGATCCTGGGTGCCTAGGGTGCCTGTCATCCAATCCGCACTGAATTTCATTTCTAGCACATAGCCAAAAAATCGCCCCATTGACTTACATTGGAGTGCAGAAAAGGTCATTTTTTCTCGGTCCCTTTAAGAGGTAGGAGTTAAACAAGCTTAGGTCTGCGGTGCCCAGGGGGGACCCCATCCAGCCCGCACTGAGTTTCATTCCTACCACCTTAGGAAAAAAAGTCATTATTTTGAGGCTTAGAAGTCATTTCTGCAATTCCCATAGAAAATCAACGGCGTCTCTATTCAATTGTGTGGAGCGCATATCAGGTGGGTTTTCTCTGCCGGCTTAAGAGATACACGTGAAACTAAAGCCGATCCTGGGTGCCTAGGGTGCCTGTCATCCAATCCGCACTGAATTTCATTTCTAGCACATAGCCAAAAAATCGCCCCATTGACTTACATTGGAGTGCAGAAAAGGTCATTTTTTCTCGGTCCCTTTAAGAGGTAGGAGTTAAACAAGCTTAGGTCTGCGGTGCCCAGGGGGGACCCCATCCAGCCCGCACTGAGTTTCATTCCTACCACCTTAGGAAAAAAAGTCATTATTTTGAGGCTTAGAAGTCATTTCTGCAATTCCCATAGAAAATCAACGGCGTCTCTATTCAATTGTGTGGAGCGCATATCAGGTGGGTTTTCTCTGCCGGCTTAAGAGATACACGTGAAACTAAAGCCGATCCTGGGTGCCTAGGGTGCCTGTCATCCAATCCGCACTGAATTTCATTTCTAGCACATAGCCAAAAAATCGCCCCATTGACTTACATTGGAGTGCAGAAAAGGTCATTTTTTCTCGGTCCCTTTAAGAGGTAGGAGTTAAACAAGCTTAGGTCTGCGGTGCCCAGGGGGGACCCCATCCAGCCCGCACTGAGTTTCATTCCTACCACCTTAGGAAAAAAAGTCATTATTTTGAGGCTTAGAAGTCATTTCTGCAATTCCCATAGAAAATCAACGGCGTCTCTATTCAATTGTGTGGAGCGCATATCAGGTGGGTTTTCTCTGCCGGCTTAAGAGATACACGTGAAACTAAAGCCGATCCTGGGTGCCTAGGGTGCCTGTCATCCAATCCGCACTGAATTTCATTTCTAGCACATAGCCAAAAAATCGCCCCATTGACTTACATTGGAGTGCAGAAAAGGTCATTTTTTCTCGGTCCCTTTAAGAGGTAGGAGTTAAACAAGCTTAGGTCTGCGGTGCCCAGGGGGGACCCCATCCAGCCCGCACTGAGTTTCATTCCTACCACCTTAGGAAAAAAAGTCATTATTTTGAGGCTTAGAAGTCATTTCTGCAATTCCCATAGAAAATCAACGGCGTCTCTATTCAATTGTGTGGAGCGCATATCAGGTGGGTTTTCTCTGCCGGCTTAAGAGATACACGTGAAACTAAAGCCGATCCTGGGTGCCTAGGGTGCCTGTCATCCAATCCGCACTGAATTTCATTTCTAGCACATAGCCAAAAAATCGCCCCATTGACTTACATTGGAGTGCAGAAAAGGTCATTTTTTCTCGGTCCCTTTAAGAGGTAGGAGTTAAACAAGCTTAGGTCTGCGGTGCCCAGGGGGGACCCCATCCAGCCCGCACTGAGTTTCATTCCTACCACCTTAGGAAAAAAAGTCATTATTTTGAGGCTTAGAAGTCATTTCTGCAATTCCCATAGAAAATCAACGGCGTCTCTATTCAATTGTGTGGAGCGCATATCAGGTGGGTTTTCTCTGCCGGCTTAAGAGATACACGTGAAACTAAAGCCGATCCTGGGTGCCTAGGGTGCCTGTCATCCAATCCGCACTGAATTTCATTTCTAGCACATAGCCAAAAAATCGCCCCATTGACTTACATTGGAGTGCAGAAAAGGTCATTTTTTCTCGGTCCCTTTAAGAGGTAGGAGTTAAACAAGCTTAGGTCTGCGGTGCCCAGGGGGGACCCCATCCAGCCCGCACTGAGTTTCATTCCTACCACCTTAGGAAAAAAAGTCATTATTTTGAGGCTTAGAAGTCATTTCTGCAATTCCCATAGAAAATCAACGGCGTCTCTATTCAATTGTGTGGAGCGCATATCAGGTGGGTTTTCTCTGCCGGCTTAAGAGATACACGTGAAACTAAAGCCGATCCTGGGTGCCTAGGGTGCCTGTCATCCAATCCGCACTGAATTTCATTTCTAGCACATAGCCAAAAAATCGCCCCATTGACTTACATTGGAGTGCAGAAAAGGTCATTTTTTCTCGGTCCCTTTAAGAGGTAGGAGTTAAACAAGCTTAGGTCTGCGGTGCCCAGGGGGGACCCCATCCAGCCCGCACTGAGTTTCATTCCTACCACCTTAGGAAAAAAAGTCATTATTTTGAGGCTTAGAAGTCATTTCTGCAATTCCCATAGAAAATCAACGGCGTCTCTATTCAATTGTGTGGAGCGCATATCAGGTGGGTTTTCTCTGCCGGCTTAAGAGATACACGTGAAACTAAAGCCGATCCTGGGTGCCTAGGGTGCCTGTCATCCAATCCGCACTGAATTTCATTTCTAGCACATAGCCAAAAAATCGCCCCATTGACTTACATTGGAGTGCAGAAAAGGTCATTTTTTCTCGGTCCCTTTAAGAGGTAGGAGTTAAACAAGCTTAGGTCTGCGGTGCCCAGGGGGGACCCCATCCAGCCCGCACTGAGTTTCATTCCTACCACCTTAGGAAAAAAAGTCATTATTTTGAGGCTTAGAAGTCATTTCTGCAATTCCCATAGAAAATCAACGGCGTCTCTATTCAATTGTGTGGAGCGCATATCAGGTGGGTTTTCTCTGCCGGCTTAAGAGATACACGTGAAACTAAAGCCGATCCTGGGTGCCTAGGGTGCCTGTCATCCAATCCGCACTGAATTTCATTTCTAGCACATAGCCAAAAAATCGCCCCATTGACTTACATTGGAGTGCAGAAAAGGTCATTTTTTCTCGGTCCCTTTAAGAGGTAGGAGTTAAACAAGCTTAGGTCTGCGGTGCCCAGGGGGGACCCCATCCAGCCCGCACTGAGTTTCATTCCTACCACCTTAGGAAAAAAAGTCATTATTTTGAGGCTTAGAAGTCATTTCTGCAATTCCCATAGAAAATCAACGGCGTCTCTATTCAATTGTGTGGAGCGCATATCAGGTGGGTTTTCTCTGCCGGCTTAAGAGATACACGTGAAACTAAAGCCGATCCTGGGTGCCTAGGGTGCCTGTCATCCAATCCGCACTGAATTTCATTTCTAGCACATAGCCAAAAAATCGCCCCATTGACTTACATTGGAGTGCAGAAAAGGTCATTTTTTCTCGGTCCCTTTAAGAGGTAGGAGTTAAACAAGCTTAGGTCTGCGGTGCCCAGGGGGGACCCCATCCAGCCCGCACTGAGTTTCATTCCTACCACCTTAGGAAAAAAAGTCATTATTTTGAGGCTTAGAAGTCATTTCTGCAATTCCCATAGAAAATCAACGGCGTCTCTATTCAATTGTGTGGAGCGCATATCAGGTGGGTTTTCTCTGCCGGCTTAAGAGATACACGTGAAACTAAAGCCGATCCTGGGTGCCTAGGGTGCCTGTCATCCAATCCGCACTGAATTTCATTTCTAGCACATAGCCAAAAAATCGCCCCATTGACTTACATTGGAGTGCAGAAAAGGTCATTTTTTCTCGGTCCCTTTAAGAGGTAGGAGTTAAACAAGCTTAGGTCTGCGGTGCCCAGGGGGGACCCCATCCAGCCCGCACTGAGTTTCATTCCTACCACCTTAGGAAAAAAAGTCATTATTTTGAGGCTTAGAAGTCATTTCTGCAATTCCCATAGAAAATCAACGGCGTCTCTATTCAATTGTGTGGAGCGCATATCAGGTGGGTTTTCTCTGCCGGCTTAAGAGATACACGTGAAACTAAAGCCGATCCTGGGTGCCTAGGGTGCCTGTCATCCAATCCGCACTGAATTTCATTTCTAGCACATAGCCAAAAAATCGCCCCATTGACTTACATTGGAGTGCAGAAAAGGTCATTTTTTCTCGGTCCCTTTAAGAGGTAGGAGTTAAACAAGCTTAGGTCTGCGGTGCCCAGGGGGGACCCCATCCAGCCCGCACTGAGTTTCATTCCTACCACCTTAGGAAAAAAAGTCATTATTTTGAGGCTTAGAAGTCATTTCTGCAATTCCCATAGAAAATCAACGGCGTCTCTATTCAATTGTGTGGAGCGCATATCAGGTGGGTTTTCTCTGCCGGCTTAAGAGATACACGTGAAACTAAAGCCGATCCTGGGTGCCTAGGGTGCCTGTCATCCAATCCGCACTGAATTTCATTTCTAGCACATAGCCAAAAAATCGCCCCATTGACTTACATTGGAGTGCAGAAAAGGTCATTTTTTCTCGGTCCCTTTAAGAGGTAGGAGTTAAACAAGCTTAGGTCTGCGGTGCCCAGGGGGGACCCCATCCAGCCCGCACTGAGTTTCATTCCTACCACCTTAGGAAAAAAAGTCATTATTTTGAGGCTTAGAAGTCATTTCTGCAATTCCCATAGAAAATCAACGGCGTCTCTATTCAATTGTGTGGAGCGCATATCAGGTGGGTTTTCTCTGCCGGCTTAAGAGATACACGTGAAACTAAAGCCGATCCTGGGTGCCTAGGGTGCCTGTCATCCAATCCGCACTGAATTTCATTTCTAGCACATAGCCAAAAAATCGCCCCATTGACTTACATTGGAGTGCAGAAAAGGTCATTTTTTCTCGGTCCCTTTAAGAGGTAGGAGTTAAACAAGCTTAGGTCTGCGGTGCCCAGGGGGGACCCCATCCAGCCCGCACTGAGTTTCATTCCTACCACCTTAGGAAAAAAAGTCATTATTTTGAGGCTTAGAAGTCATTTCTGCAATTCCCATAGAAAATCAACGGCGTCTCTATTCAATTGTGTGGAGCGCATATCAGGTGGGTTTTCTCTGCCGGCTTAAGAGATACACGTGAAACTAAAGCCGATCCTGGGTGCCTAGGGTGCCTGTCATCCAATCCGCACTGAATTTCATTTCTAGCACATAGCCAAAAAATCGCCCCATTGACTTACATTGGAGTGCAGAAAAGGTCATTTTTTCTCGGTCCCTTTAAGAGGTAGGAGTTAAACAAGCTTAGGTCTGCGGTGCCCAGGGGGGACCCCATCCAGCCCGCACTGAGTTTCATTCCTACCACCTTAGGAAAAAAAGTCATTATTTTGAGGCTTAGAAGTCATTTCTGCAATTCCCATAGAAAATCAACGGCGTCTCTATTCAATTGTGTGGAGCGCATATCAGGTGGGTTTTCTCTGCCGGCTTAAGAGATACACGTGAAACTAAAGCCGATCCTGGGTGCCTAGGGTGCCTGTCATCCAATCCGCACTGAATTTCATTTCTAGCACATAGCCAAAAAATCGCCCCATTGACTTACATTGGAGTGCAGAAAAGGTCATTTTTTCTCGGTCCCTTTAAGAGGTAGGAGTTAAACAAGCTTAGGTCTGCGGTGCCCAGGGGGGACCCCATCCAGCCCGCACTGAGTTTCATTCCTACCACCTTAGGAAAAAAAGTCATTATTTTGAGGCTTAGAAGTCATTTCTGCAATTCCCATAGAAAATCAACGGCGTCTCTATTCAATTGTGTGGAGCGCATATCAGGTGGGTTTTCTCTGCCGGCTTAAGAGATACACGTGAAACTAAAGCCGATCCTGGGTGCCTAGGGTGCCTGTCATCCAATCCGCACTGAATTTCATTTCTAGCACATAGCCAAAAAATCGCCCCATTGACTTACATTGGAGTGCAGAAAAGGTCATTTTTTCTCGGTCCCTTTAAGAGGTAGGAGTTAAACAAGCTTAGGTCTGCGGTGCCCAGGGGGGACCCCATCCAGCCCGCACTGAGTTTCATTCCTACCACCTTAGGAAAAAAAGTCATTATTTTGAGGCTTAGAAGTCATTTCTGCAATTCCCATAGAAAATCAACGGCGTCTCTATTCAATTGTGTGGAGCGCATATCAGGTGGGTTTTCTCTGCCGGCTTAAGAGATACACGTGAAACTAAAGCCGATCCTGGGTGCCTAGGGTGCCTGTCATCCAATCCGCACTGAATTTCATTTCTAGCACATAGCCAAAAAATCGCCCCATTGACTTACATTGGAGTGCAGAAAAGGTCATTTTTTCTCGGTCCCTTTAAGAGGTAGGAGTTAAACAAGCTTAGGTCTGCGGTGCCCAGGGGGGACCCCATCCAGCCCGCACTGAGTTTCATTCCTACCACCTTAGGAAAAAAAGTCATTATTTTGAGGCTTAGAAGTCATTTCTGCAATTCCCATAGAAAATCAACGGCGTCTCTATTCAATTGTGTGGAGCGCATATCAGGTGGGTTTTCTCTGCCGGCTTAAGAGATACACGTGAAACTAAAGCCGATCCTGGGTGCCTAGGGTGCCTGTCATCCAATCCGCACTGAATTTCATTTCTAGCACATAGCCAAAAAATCGCCCCATTGACTTACATTGGAGTGCAGAAAAGGTCATTTTTTCTCGGTCCCTTTAAGAGGTAGGAGTTAAACAAGCTTAGGTCTGCGGTGCCCAGGGGGGACCCCATCCAGCCCGCACTGAGTTTCATTCCTACCACCTTAGGAAAAAAAGTCATTATTTTGAGGCTTAGAAGTCATTTCTGCAATTCCCATAGAAAATCAACGGCGTCTCTATTCAATTGTGTGGAGCGCATATCAGGTGGGTTTTCTCTGCCGGCTTAAGAGATACACGTGAAACTAAAGCCGATCCTGGGTGCCTAGGGTGCCTGTCATCCAATCCGCACTGAATTTCATTTCTAGCACATAGCCAAAAAATCGCCCCATTGACTTACATTGGAGTGCAGAAAAGGTCATTTTTTCTCGGTCCCTTTAAGAGGTAGGAGTTAAACAAGCTTAGGTCTGCGGTGCCCAGGGGGGACCCCATCCAGCCCGCACTGAGTTTCATTCCTACCACCTTAGGAAAAAAAGTCATTATTTTGAGGCTTAGAAGTCATTTCTGCAATTCCCATAGAAAATCAACGGCGTCTCTATTCAATTGTGTGGAGCGCATATCAGGTGGGTTTTCTCTGCCGGCTTAAGAGATACACGTGAAACTAAAGCCGATCCTGGGTGCCTAGGGTGCCTGTCATCCAATCCGCACTGAATTTCATTTCTAGCACATAGCCAAAAAATCGCCCCATTGACTTACATTGGAGTGCAGAAAAGGTCATTTTTTCTCGGTCCCTTTAAGAGGTAGGAGTTAAACAAGCTTAGGTCTGCGGTGCCCAGGGGGGACCCCATCCAGCCCGCACTGAGTTTCATTCCTACCACCTTAGGAAAAAAAGTCATTATTTTGAGGCTTAGAAGTCATTTCTGCAATTCCCATAGAAAATCAACGGCGTCTCTATTCAATTGTGTGGAGCGCATATCAGGTGGGTTTTCTCTGCCGGCTTAAGAGATACACGTGAAACTAAAGCCGATCCTGGGTGCCTAGGGTGCCTGTCATCCAATCCGCACTGAATTTCATTTCTAGCACATAGCCAAAAAATCGCCCCATTGACTTACATTGGAGTGCAGAAAAGGTCATTTTTTCTCGGTCCCTTTAAGAGGTAGGAGTTAAACAAGCTTAGGTCTGCGGTGCCCAGGGGGGACCCCATCCAGCCCGCACTGAGTTTCATTCCTACCACCTTAGGAAAAAAAGTCATTATTTTGAGGCTTAGAAGTCATTTCTGCAATTCCCATAGAAAATCAACGGCGTCTCTATTCAATTGTGTGGAGCGCATATCAGGTGGGTTTTCTCTGCCGGCTTAAGAGATACACGTGAAACTAAAGCCGATCCTGGGTGCCTAGGGTGCCTGTCATCCAATCCGCACTGAATTTCATTTCTAGCACATAGCCAAAAAATCGCCCCATTGACTTACATTGGAGTGCAGAAAAGGTCATTTTTTCTCGGTCCCTTTAAGAGGTAGGAGTTAAACAAGCTTAGGTCTGCGGTGCCCAGGGGGGACCCCATCCAGCCCGCACTGAGTTTCATTCCTACCACCTTAGGAAAAAAAGTCATTATTTTGAGGCTTAGAAGTCATTTCTGCAATTCCCATAGAAAATCAACGGCGTCTCTATTCAATTGTGTGGAGCGCATATCAGGTGGGTTTTCTCTGCCGGCTTAAGAGATACACGTGAAACTAAAGCCGATCCTGGGTGCCTAGGGTGCCTGTCATCCAATCCGCACTGAATTTCATTTCTAGCACATAGCCAAAAAATCGCCCCATTGACTTACATTGGAGTGCAGAAAAGGTCATTTTTTCTCGGTCCCTTTAAGAGGTAGGAGTTAAACAAGCTTAGGTCTGCGGTGCCCAGGGGGGACCCCATCCAGCCCGCACTGAGTTTCATTCCTACCACCTTAGGAAAAAAAGTCATTATTTTGAGGCTTAGAAGTCATTTCTGCAATTCCCATAGAAAATCAACGGCGTCTCTATTCAATTGTGTGGAGCGCATATCAGGTGGGTTTTCTCTGCCGGCTTAAGAGATACACGTGAAACTAAAGCCGATCCTGGGTGCCTAGGGTGCCTGTCATCCAATCCGCACTGAATTTCATTTCTAGCACATAGCCAAAAAATCGCCCCATTGACTTACATTGGAGTGCAGAAAAGGTCATTTTTTCTCGGTCCCTTTAAGAGGTAGGAGTTAAACAAGCTTAGGTCTGCGGTGCCCAGGGGGGACCCCATCCAGCCCGCACTGAGTTTCATTCCTACCACCTTAGGAAAAAAAGTCATTATTTTGAGGCTTAGAAGTCATTTCTGCAATTCCCATAGAAAATCAACGGCGTCTCTATTCAATTGTGTGGAGCGCATATCAGGTGGGTTTTCTCTGCCGGCTTAAGAGATACACGTGAAACTAAAGCCGATCCTGGGTGCCTAGGGTGCCTGTCATCCAATCCGCACTGAATTTCATTTCTAGCACATAGCCAAAAAATCGCCCCATTGACTTACATTGGAGTGCAGAAAAGGTCATTTTTTCTCGGTCCCTTTAAGAGGTAGGAGTTAAACAAGCTTAGGTCTGCGGTGCCCAGGGGGGACCCCATCCAGCCCGCACTGAGTTTCATTCCTACCACCTTAGGAAAAAAAGTCATTATTTTGAGGCTTAGAAGTCATTTCTGCAATTCCCATAGAAAATCAACGGCGTCTCTATTCAATTGTGTGGAGCGCATATCAGGTGGGTTTTCTCTGCCGGCTTAAGAGATACACGTGAAACTAAAGCCGATCCTGGGTGCCTAGGGTGCCTGTCATCCAATCCGCACTGAATTTCATTTCTAGCACATAGCCAAAAAATCGCCCCATTGACTTACATTGGAGTGCAGAAAAGGTCATTTTTTCTCGGTCCCTTTAAGAGGTAGGAGTTAAACAAGCTTAGGTCTGCGGTGCCCAGGGGGGACCCCATCCAGCCCGCACTGAGTTTCATTCCTACCACCTTAGGAAAAAAAGTCATTATTTTGAGGCTTAGAAGTCATTTCTGCAATTCCCATAGAAAATCAACGGCGTCTCTATTCAATTGTGTGGAGCGCATATCAGGTGGGTTTTCTCTGCCGGCTTAAGAGATACACGTGAAACTAAAGCCGATCCTGGGTGCCTAGGGTGCCTGTCATCCAATCCGCACTGAATTTCATTTCTAGCACATAGCCAAAAAATCGCCCCATTGACTTACATTGGAGTGCAGAAAAGGTCATTTTTTCTCGGTCCCTTTAAGAGGTAGGAGTTAAACAAGCTTAGGTCTGCGGTGCCCAGGGGGGACCCCATCCAGCCCGCACTGAGTTTCATTCCTACCACCTTAGGAAAAAAAGTCATTATTTTGAGGCTTAGAAGTCATTTCTGCAATTCCCATAGAAAATCAACGGCGTCTCTATTCAATTGTGTGGAGCGCATATCAGGTGGGTTTTCTCTGCCGGCTTAAGAGATACACGTGAAACTAAAGCCGATCCTGGGTGCCTAGGGTGCCTGTCATCCAATCCGCACTGAATTTCATTTCTAGCACATAGCCAAAAAATCGCCCCATTGACTTACATTGGAGTGCAGAAAAGGTCATTTTTTCTCGGTCCCTTTAAGAGGTAGGAGTTAAACAAGCTTAGGTCTGCGGTGCCCAGGGGGGACCCCATCCAGCCCGCACTGAGTTTCATTCCTACCACCTTAGGAAAAAAAGTCATTATTTTGAGGCTTAGAAGTCATTTCTGCAATTCCCATAGAAAATCAACGGCGTCTCTATTCAATTGTGTGGAGCGCATATCAGGTGGGTTTTCTCTGCCGGCTTAAGAGATACACGTGAAACTAAAGCCGATCCTGGGTGCCTAGGGTGCCTGTCATCCAATCCGCACTGAATTTCATTTCTAGCACATAGCCAAAAAATCGCCCCATTGACTTACATTGGAGTGCAGAAAAGGTCATTTTTTCTCGGTCCCTTTAAGAGGTAGGAGTTAAACAAGCTTAGGTCTGCGGTGCCCAGGGGGGACCCCATCCAGCCCGCACTGAGTTTCATTCCTACCACCTTAGGAAAAAAAGTCATTATTTTGAGGCTTAGAAGTCATTTCTGCAATTCCCATAGAAAATCAACGGCGTCTCTATTCAATTGTGTGGAGCGCATATCAGGTGGGTTTTCTCTGCCGGCTTAAGAGATACACGTGAAACTAAAGCCGATCCTGGGTGCCTAGGGTGCCTGTCATCCAATCCGCACTGAATTTCATTTCTAGCACATAGCCAAAAAATCGCCCCATTGACTTACATTGGAGTGCAGAAAAGGTCATTTTTTCTCGGTCCCTTTAAGAGGTAGGAGTTAAACAAGCTTAGGTCTGCGGTGCCCAGGGGGGACCCCATCCAGCCCGCACTGAGTTTCATTCCTACCACCTTAGGAAAAAAAGTCATTATTTTGAGGCTTAGAAGTCATTTCTGCAATTCCCATAGAAAATCAACGGCGTCTCTATTCAATTGTGTGGAGCGCATATCAGGTGGGTTTTCTCTGCCGGCTTAAGAGATACACGTGAAACTAAAGCCGATCCTGGGTGCCTAGGGTGCCTGTCATCCAATCCGCACTGAATTTCATTTCTAGCACATAGCCAAAAAATCGCCCCATTGACTTACATTGGAGTGCAGAAAAGGTCATTTTTTCTCGGTCCCTTTAAGAGGTAGGAGTTAAACAAGCTTAGGTCTGCGGTGCCCAGGGGGGACCCCATCCAGCCCGCACTGAGTTTCATTCCTACCACCTTAGGAAAAAAAGTCATTATTTTGAGGCTTAGAAGTCATTTCTGCAATTCCCATAGAAAATCAACGGCGTCTCTATTCAATTGTGTGGAGCGCATATCAGGTGGGTTTTCTCTGCCGGCTTAAGAGATACACGTGAAACTAAAGCCGATCCTGGGTGCCTAGGGTGCCTGTCATCCAATCCGCACTGAATTTCATTTCTAGCACATAGCCAAAAAATCGCCCCATTGACTTACATTGGAGTGCAGAAAAGGTCATTTTTTCTCGGTCCCTTTAAGAGGTAGGAGTTAAACAAGCTTAGGTCTGCGGTGCCCAGGGGGGACCCCATCCAGCCCGCACTGAGTTTCATTCCTACCACCTTAGGAAAAAAAGTCATTATTTTGAGGCTTAGAAGTCATTTCTGCAATTCCCATAGAAAATCAACGGCGTCTCTATTCAATTGTGTGGAGCGCATATCAGGTGGGTTTTCTCTGCCGGCTTAAGAGATACACGTGAAACTAAAGCCGATCCTGGGTGCCTAGGGTGCCTGTCATCCAATCCGCACTGAATTTCATTTCTAGCACATAGCCAAAAAATCGCCCCATTGACTTACATTGGAGTGCAGAAAAGGTCATTTTTTCTCGGTCCCTTTAAGAGGTAGGAGTTAAACAAGCTTAGGTCTGCGGTGCCCAGGGGGGACCCCATCCAGCCCGCACTGAGTTTCATTCCTACCACCTTAGGAAAAAAAGTCATTATTTTGAGGCTTAGAAGTCATTTCTGCAATTCCCATAGAAAATCAACGGCGTCTCTATTCAATTGTGTGGAGCGCATATCAGGTGGGTTTTCTCTGCCGGCTTAAGAGATACACGTGAAACTAAAGCCGATCCTGGGTGCCTAGGGTGCCTGTCATCCAATCCGCACTGAATTTCATTTCTAGCACATAGCCAAAAAATCGCCCCATTGACTTACATTGGAGTGCAGAAAAGGTCATTTTTTCTCGGTCCCTTTAAGAGGTAGGAGTTAAACAAGCTTAGGTCTGCGGTGCCCAGGGGGGACCCCATCCAGCCCGCACTGAGTTTCATTCCTACCACCTTAGGAAAAAAAGTCATTATTTTGAGGCTTAGAAGTCATTTCTGCAATTCCCATAGAAAATCAACGGCGTCTCTATTCAATTGTGTGGAGCGCATATCAGGTGGGTTTTCTCTGCCGGCTTAAGAGATACACGTGAAACTAAAGCCGATCCTGGGTGCCTAGGGTGCCTGTCATCCAATCCGCACTGAATTTCATTTCTAGCACATAGCCAAAAAATCGCCCCATTGACTTACATTGGAGTGCAGAAAAGGTCATTTTTTCTCGGTCCCTTTAAGAGGTAGGAGTTAAACAAGCTTAGGTCTGCGGTGCCCAGGGGGGACCCCATCCAGCCCGCACTGAGTTTCATTCCTACCACCTTAGGAAAAAAAGTCATTATTTTGAGGCTTAGAAGTCATTTCTGCAATTCCCATAGAAAATCAACGGCGTCTCTATTCAATTGTGTGGAGCGCATATCAGGTGGGTTTTCTCTGCCGGCTTAAGAGATACACGTGAAACTAAAGCCGATCCTGGGTGCCTAGGGTGCCTGTCATCCAATCCGCACTGAATTTCATTTCTAGCACATAGCCAAAAAATCGCCCCATTGACTTACATTGGAGTGCAGAAAAGGTCATTTTTTCTCGGTCCCTTTAAGAGGTAGGAGTTAAACAAGCTTAGGTCTGCGGTGCCCAGGGGGGACCCCATCCAGCCCGCACTGAGTTTCATTCCTACCACCTTAGGAAAAAAAGTCATTATTTTGAGGCTTAGAAGTCATTTCTGCAATTCCCATAGAAAATCAACGGCGTCTCTATTCAATTGTGTGGAGCGCATATCAGGTGGGTTTTCTCTGCCGGCTTAAGAGATACACGTGAAACTAAAGCCGATCCTGGGTGCCTAGGGTGCCTGTCATCCAATCCGCACTGAATTTCATTTCTAGCACATAGCCAAAAAATCGCCCCATTGACTTACATTGGAGTGCAGAAAAGGTCATTTTTTCTCGGTCCCTTTAAGAGGTAGGAGTTAAACAAGCTTAGGTCTGCGGTGCCCAGGGGGGACCCCATCCAGCCCGCACTGAGTTTCATTCCTACCACCTTAGGAAAAAAAGTCATTATTTTGAGGCTTAGAAGTCATTTCTGCAATTCCCATAGAAAATCAACGGCGTCTCTATTCAATTGTGTGGAGCGCATATCAGGTGGGTTTTCTCTGCCGGCTTAAGAGATACACGTGAAACTAAAGCCGATCCTGGGTGCCTAGGGTGCCTGTCATCCAATCCGCACTGAATTTCATTTCTAGCACATAGCCAAAAAATCGCCCCATTGACTTACATTGGAGTGCAGAAAAGGTCATTTTTTCTCGGTCCCTTTAAGAGGTAGGAGTTAAACAAGCTTAGGTCTGCGGTGCCCAGGGGGGACCCCATCCAGCCCGCACTGAGTTTCATTCCTACCACCTTAGGAAAAAAAGTCATTATTTTGAGGCTTAGAAGTCATTTCTGCAATTCCCATAGAAAATCAACGGCGTCTCTATTCAATTGTGTGGAGCGCATATCAGGTGGGTTTTCTCTGCCGGCTTAAGAGATACACGTGAAACTAAAGCCGATCCTGGGTGCCTAGGGTGCCTGTCATCCAATCCGCACTGAATTTCATTTCTAGCACATAGCCAAAAAATCGCCCCATTGACTTACATTGGAGTGCAGAAAAGGTCATTTTTTCTCGGTCCCTTTAAGAGGTAGGAGTTAAACAAGCTTAGGTCTGCGGTGCCCAGGGGGGACCCCATCCAGCCCGCACTGAGTTTCATTCCTACCACCTTAGGAAAAAAAGTCATTATTTTGAGGCTTAGAAGTCATTTCTGCAATTCCCATAGAAAATCAACGGCGTCTCTATTCAATTGTGTGGAGCGCATATCAGGTGGGTTTTCTCTGCCGGCTTAAGAGATACACGTGAAACTAAAGCCGATCCTGGGTGCCTAGGGTGCCTGTCATCCAATCCGCACTGAATTTCATTTCTAGCACATAGCCAAAAAATCGCCCCATTGACTTACATTGGAGTGCAGAAAAGGTCATTTTTTCTCGGTCCCTTTAAGAGGTAGGAGTTAAACAAGCTTAGGTCTGCGGTGCCCAGGGGGGACCCCATCCAGCCCGCACTGAGTTTCATTCCTACCACCTTAGGAAAAAAAGTCATTATTTTGAGGCTTAGAAGTCATTTCTGCAATTCCCATAGAAAATCAACGGCGTCTCTATTCAATTGTGTGGAGCGCATATCAGGTGGGTTTTCTCTGCCGGCTTAAGAGATACACGTGAAACTAAAGCCGATCCTGGGTGCCTAGGGTGCCTGTCATCCAATCCGCACTGAATTTCATTTCTAGCACATAGCCAAAAAATCGCCCCATTGACTTACATTGGAGTGCAGAAAAGGTCATTTTTTCTCGGTCCCTTTAAGAGGTAGGAGTTAAACAAGCTTAGGTCTGCGGTGCCCAGGGGGGACCCCATCCAGCCCGCACTGAGTTTCATTCCTACCACCTTAGGAAAAAAAGTCATTATTTTGAGGCTTAGAAGTCATTTCTGCAATTCCCATAGAAAATCAACGGCGTCTCTATTCAATTGTGTGGAGCGCATATCAGGTGGGTTTTCTCTGCCGGCTTAAGAGATACACGTGAAACTAAAGCCGATCCTGGGTGCCTAGGGTGCCTGTCATCCAATCCGCACTGAATTTCATTTCTAGCACATAGCCAAAAAATCGCCCCATTGACTTACATTGGAGTGCAGAAAAGGTCATTTTTTCTCGGTCCCTTTAAGAGGTAGGAGTTAAACAAGCTTAGGTCTGCGGTGCCCAGGGGGGACCCCATCCAGCCCGCACTGAGTTTCATTCCTACCACCTTAGGAAAAAAAGTCATTATTTTGAGGCTTAGAAGTCATTTCTGCAATTCCCATAGAAAATCAACGGCGTCTCTATTCAATTGTGTGGAGCGCATATCAGGTGGGTTTTCTCTGCCGGCTTAAGAGATACACGTGAAACTAAAGCCGATCCTGGGTGCCTAGGGTGCCTGTCATCCAATCCGCACTGAATTTCATTTCTAGCACATAGCCAAAAAATCGCCCCATTGACTTACATTGGAGTGCAGAAAAGGTCATTTTTTCTCGGTCCCTTTAAGAGGTAGGAGTTAAACAAGCTTAGGTCTGCGGTGCCCAGGGGGGACCCCATCCAGCCCGCACTGAGTTTCATTCCTACCACCTTAGGAAAAAAAGTCATTATTTTGAGGCTTAGAAGTCATTTCTGCAATTCCCATAGAAAATCAACGGCGTCTCTATTCAATTGTGTGGAGCGCATATCAGGTGGGTTTTCTCTGCCGGCTTAAGAGATACACGTGAAACTAAAGCCGATCCTGGGTGCCTAGGGTGCCTGTCATCCAATCCGCACTGAATTTCATTTCTAGCACATAGCCAAAAAATCGCCCCATTGACTTACATTGGAGTGCAGAAAAGGTCATTTTTTCTCGGTCCCTTTAAGAGGTAGGAGTTAAACAAGCTTAGGTCTGCGGTGCCCAGGGGGGACCCCATCCAGCCCGCACTGAGTTTCATTCCTACCACCTTAGGAAAAAAAGTCATTATTTTGAGGCTTAGAAGTCATTTCTGCAATTCCCATAGAAAATCAACGGCGTCTCTATTCAATTGTGTGGAGCGCATATCAGGTGGGTTTTCTCTGCCGGCTTAAGAGATACACGTGAAACTAAAGCCGATCCTGGGTGCCTAGGGTGCCTGTCATCCAATCCGCACTGAATTTCATTTCTAGCACATAGCCAAAAAATCGCCCCATTGACTTACATTGGAGTGCAGAAAAGGTCATTTTTTCTCGGTCCCTTTAAGAGGTAGGAGTTAAACAAGCTTAGGTCTGCGGTGCCCAGGGGGGACCCCATCCAGCCCGCACTGAGTTTCATTCCTACCACCTTAGGAAAAAAAGTCATTATTTTGAGGCTTAGAAGTCATTTCTGCAATTCCCATAGAAAATCAACGGCGTCTCTATTCAATTGTGTGGAGCGCATATCAGGTGGGTTTTCTCTGCCGGCTTAAGAGATACACGTGAAACTAAAGCCGATCCTGGGTGCCTAGGGTGCCTGTCATCCAATCCGCACTGAATTTCATTTCTAGCACATAGCCAAAAAATCGCCCCATTGACTTACATTGGAGTGCAGAAAAGGTCATTTTTTCTCGGTCCCTTTAAGAGGTAGGAGTTAAACAAGCTTAGGTCTGCGGTGCCCAGGGGGGACCCCATCCAGCCCGCACTGAGTTTCATTCCTACCACCTTAGGAAAAAAAGTCATTATTTTGAGGCTTAGAAGTCATTTCTGCAATTCCCATAGAAAATCAACGGCGTCTCTATTCAATTGTGTGGAGCGCATATCAGGTGGGTTTTCTCTGCCGGCTTAAGAGATACACGTGAAACTAAAGCCGATCCTGGGTGCCTAGGGTGCCTGTCATCCAATCCGCACTGAATTTCATTTCTAGCACATAGCCAAAAAATCGCCCCATTGACTTACATTGGAGTGCAGAAAAGGTCATTTTTTCTCGGTCCCTTTAAGAGGTAGGAGTTAAACAAGCTTAGGTCTGCGGTGCCCAGGGGGGACCCCATCCAGCCCGCACTGAGTTTCATTCCTACCACCTTAGGAAAAAAAGTCATTATTTTGAGGCTTAGAAGTCATTTCTGCAATTCCCATAGAAAATCAACGGCGTCTCTATTCAATTGTGTGGAGCGCATATCAGGTGGGTTTTCTCTGCCGGCTTAAGAGATACACGTGAAACTAAAGCCGATCCTGGGTGCCTAGGGTGCCTGTCATCCAATCCGCACTGAATTTCATTTCTAGCACATAGCCAAAAAATCGCCCCATTGACTTACATTGGAGTGCAGAAAAGGTCATTTTTTCTCGGTCCCTTTAAGAGGTAGGAGTTAAACAAGCTTAGGTCTGCGGTGCCCAGGGGGGACCCCATCCAGCCCGCACTGAGTTTCATTCCTACCACCTTAGGAAAAAAAGTCATTATTTTGAGGCTTAGAAGTCATTTCTGCAATTCCCATAGAAAATCAACGGCGTCTCTATTCAATTGTGTGGAGCGCATATCAGGTGGGTTTTCTCTGCCGGCTTAAGAGATACACGTGAAACTAAAGCCGATCCTGGGTGCCTAGGGTGCCTGTCATCCAATCCGCACTGAATTTCATTTCTAGCACATAGCCAAAAAATCGCCCCATTGACTTACATTGGAGTGCAGAAAAGGTCATTTTTTCTCGGTCCCTTTAAGAGGTAGGAGTTAAACAAGCTTAGGTCTGCGGTGCCCAGGGGGGACCCCATCCAGCCCGCACTGAGTTTCATTCCTACCACCTTAGGAAAAAAAGTCATTATTTTGAGGCTTAGAAGTCATTTCTGCAATTCCCATAGAAAATCAACGGCGTCTCTATTCAATTGTGTGGAGCGCATATCAGGTGGGTTTTCTCTGCCGGCTTAAGAGATACACGTGAAACTAAAGCCGATCCTGGGTGCCTAGGGTGCCTGTCATCCAATCCGCACTGAATTTCATTTCTAGCACATAGCCAAAAAATCGCCCCATTGACTTACATTGGAGTGCAGAAAAGGTCATTTTTTCTCGGTCCCTTTAAGAGGTAGGAGTTAAACAAGCTTAGGTCTGCGGTGCCCAGGGGGGACCCCATCCAGCCCGCACTGAGTTTCATTCCTACCACCTTAGGAAAAAAAGTCATTATTTTGAGGCTTAGAAGTCATTTCTGCAATTCCCATAGAAAATCAACGGCGTCTCTATTCAATTGTGTGGAGCGCATATCAGGTGGGTTTTCTCTGCCGGCTTAAGAGATACACGTGAAACTAAAGCCGATCCTGGGTGCCTAGGGTGCCTGTCATCCAATCCGCACTGAATTTCATTTCTAGCACATAGCCAAAAAATCGCCCCATTGACTTACATTGGAGTGCAGAAAAGGTCATTTTTTCTCGGTCCCTTTAAGAGGTAGGAGTTAAACAAGCTTAGGTCTGCGGTGCCCAGGGGGGACCCCATCCAGCCCGCACTGAGTTTCATTCCTACCACCTTAGGAAAAAAAGTCATTATTTTGAGGCTTAGAAGTCATTTCTGCAATTCCCATAGAAAATCAACGGCGTCTCTATTCAATTGTGTGGAGCGCATATCAGGTGGGTTTTCTCTGCCGGCTTAAGAGATACACGTGAAACTAAAGCCGATCCTGGGTGCCTAGGGTGCCTGTCATCCAATCCGCACTGAATTTCATTTCTAGCACATAGCCAAAAAATCGCCCCATTGACTTACATTGGAGTGCAGAAAAGGTCATTTTTTCTCGGTCCCTTTAAGAGGTAGGAGTTAAACAAGCTTAGGTCTGCGGTGCCCAGGGGGGACCCCATCCAGCCCGCACTGAGTTTCATTCCTACCACCTTAGGAAAAAAAGTCATTATTTTGAGGCTTAGAAGTCATTTCTGCAATTCCCATAGAAAATCAACGGCGTCTCTATTCAATTGTGTGGAGCGCATATCAGGTGGGTTTTCTCTGCCGGCTTAAGAGATACACGTGAAACTAAAGCCGATCCTGGGTGCCTAGGGTGCCTGTCATCCAATCCGCACTGAATTTCATTTCTAGCACATAGCCAAAAAATCGCCCCATTGACTTACATTGGAGTGCAGAAAAGGTCATTTTTTCTCGGTCCCTTTAAGAGGTAGGAGTTAAACAAGCTTAGGTCTGCGGTGCCCAGGGGGGACCCCATCCAGCCCGCACTGAGTTTCATTCCTACCACCTTAGGAAAAAAAGTCATTATTTTGAGGCTTAGAAGTCATTTCTGCAATTCCCATAGAAAATCAACGGCGTCTCTATTCAATTGTGTGGAGCGCATATCAGGTGGGTTTTCTCTGCCGGCTTAAGAGATACACGTGAAACTAAAGCCGATCCTGGGTGCCTAGGGTGCCTGTCATCCAATCCGCACTGAATTTCATTTCTAGCACATAGCCAAAAAATCGCCCCATTGACTTACATTGGAGTGCAGAAAAGGTCATTTTTTCTCGGTCCCTTTAAGAGGTAGGAGTTAAACAAGCTTAGGTCTGCGGTGCCCAGGGGGGACCCCATCCAGCCCGCACTGAGTTTCATTCCTACCACCTTAGGAAAAAAAGTCATTATTTTGAGGCTTAGAAGTCATTTCTGCAATTCCCATAGAAAATCAACGGCGTCTCTATTCAATTGTGTGGAGCGCATATCAGGTGGGTTTTCTCTGCCGGCTTAAGAGATACACGTGAAACTAAAGCCGATCCTGGGTGCCTAGGGTGCCTGTCATCCAATCCGCACTGAATTTCATTTCTAGCACATAGCCAAAAAATCGCCCCATTGACTTACATTGGAGTGCAGAAAAGGTCATTTTTTCTCGGTCCCTTTAAGAGGTAGGAGTTAAACAAGCTTAGGTCTGCGGTGCCCAGGGGGGACCCCATCCAGCCCGCACTGAGTTTCATTCCTACCACCTTAGGAAAAAAAGTCATTATTTTGAGGCTTAGAAGTCATTTCTGCAATTCCCATAGAAAATCAACGGCGTCTCTATTCAATTGTGTGGAGCGCATATCAGGTGGGTTTTCTCTGCCGGCTTAAGAGATACACGTGAAACTAAAGCCGATCCTGGGTGCCTAGGGTGCCTGTCATCCAATCCGCACTGCATTTCATTTCTAGCACATAGCCAAAAAATCGCCCCATTGACTTACATTGGAGTGCAGAAAAGGTCATTTTTTCTCGGTCCCTTTAAGAGGTAGGAGTTAAACAAGCTTAGGTCTGCGGTGCCCAGGGGGACCCCATCCAGCCCGCACTGAGTTTCATTCCTACCACCTTAGGAAAAAAAGTCATTATTTTGAGGCTTAGAAGTCATTTCTGCAATTCCCATAGAAAATCAACGGCGTCTCTATTCAATTGTGTGGAGCGCATATCAGGTGGGTTTTCTCTGCCGGCTTAAGAGATACACGTGAAACTAAAGCCGATCCTGGGTGCCTAGGGTGCCTGTCATCCAATCCGCACTGCATTTCATTTCTAGCACATAGCCAAAAAATCGCCCCATTGACTTACATTGGAGTGCAGAAAAGGTCATTTTTTCTCGGTCCCTTTAAGAGGTAGGAGTTAAACAAGCTTAGGTCTGCGGTGCCCAGGGGGACCCCATCCAGCCCGCACTGAGTTTCATTCCTACCACCTTAGGAAAAAAAGTCATTATTTTGAGGCTTAGAAGTCATTTCTGCAATTCCCATAGAAAATCAACGGCGTCTCTATTCAATTGTGTGGAGCGCATATCAGGTGGGTTTTTCTCTGCCGGCTTAAGAGATACACGTGAAACTAAAGCCGATCCTGGGTGCCTAGGGTGCCTGTCATCCAATCCGCACTGCATTTCATTTCTAGCACATAGCCAAAAAATCGCCCCATTGACTTACATTGGAGTGCAGAAAAGAACATTTTTTTTCTCGGTCCCTTTAAGAGGTAGGAGTTAAACAAGCTTAGGTCTGTGGGTGCCCCGAGGGGGACCCCATCCAGCCCGCACTGAGTTTCATTCCTACCACCTTAGGAAAAAAGTCATTATTTTTGAGTCTTAGAAACGCCAAAAAATCGCCCC
>NW_027210479.1:0-69120 GCF_027789765.1 Dendropsophus ebraccatus
GTAGGATCCCCCGCTGTGCCCCCTGTATGTAGGATCCCCGCTGTGCCCCCTGTATGTAGGATCCCCCGCTGTGCCCCCTGTATGTAGGATCCCCCGCTGTGCCCCCTGTATGTAGGATCCCCCGCTGTTGCCCCCTGTATGTAGGATCCCCCGCTGTGGCCCCCTGTATGTAGGATCCCCCGCGTGCCCACTGTATGGTAGGATCCCCCGCTGTGCCCCCTGTATGTAGGATCCCCGTGGCCCCCTGTATGTAGGATCCCGCTGTGCCCCCTGTATGTAGGATCCCCCGCTGTGCACCCTGATGTAGGATCCCCGCTGTGCACACCCTGTATGTAGGATCCCCCGCTGTGCCCCCTGTATGTAGGATCCCCGCTGTGCCCCCTGTATGTAGATCCCCCGCTGTGCCCCTGTATGTAGGATCCCCCGCTGTGCCCCCCGGTATGTAGGATCCCCCGCTGTGCCCCCTGTATGTAGGATCCCCCGCTGTGCACCCTGTATGTAGGATCCCCCGCTGTGCCCCCTGTATGTAGGATCCCCCGCTGTGCCCCCTGTATGTAGGATCCCCCGCTGTGCCCCTGTATGTAGGATCCCCCGCTGTGCCCCATGTATGTAGGATCCCCGCTGTGCCCCCTGTATTGTAGATCCCCAGCTGTGGGCCCCCTGTATGTAGGATCCCCCGCTGTGCCCCCTGTATGTAGGATCCCCCGCTGTGCCCCCTGTATTAGGATCCCCCGCTGTGCCCCCTGTATGTAGGATCCCCCGCTGTGCCCCCTGTATGTAGGATCCCCCGCTGTGCCCCTGTATGTAGGATCCCCCGCTGTGCCCCCCTGTATGTAGGATCCCCCGCTGTGCCCCTGTATGTTAGGATCCCCTGCTGTGCCCCCATGAACTAATAATGCCCCCAGAGGTACCCCCATGAGCTAATAATGCCCCCAGAGTGCCCCCATATACTAATAATGCCCCACAGAGGTGCCCCCATATACTAATAATGCCCCCAGAGGTGCCCCCATATACTAATAATGCCCCCAGAGGTGCCCCCATATACTAATAATGCCCCCAGAGGTGCCCCCCATATACTAATAATGCCCCCAGAGGTGCCCCCATATACTAATAATGCCCCAGAGGTGCCCCCATATACTAATAATGCCCCCAGAGGTGCCCCATATACTAATAATGCCCCCAGAGGTGCCGCAATACACTAATAATGCCCCCAGAGGTGCCCCCATACACTAATAATGCCCCAGAGGTGCCCCCATACACTAATAATGCCCCCAGAGGTGCCCCCATACACTAATAATGCCCCAGAGGTGCCCCCCATACACTAATAATGCCCCAGAGGTGCCCCCATACACTAATAATGCCCCCAGAGGTGCCCCCATGAACTAATAATGCCCCCAGAGGTGCCCCCATGAACTAATAATGCCCCCATGAACTAATAATGCCCCCAGAGGTGCCCCCATGAACTAATAATGCCCCCAGAGGTGCCCCCATACACTAATAATGCCCCCAGAGGTGCCCCCATGAACTAATAATGCCCCCAGAGGTGCCCCCATGAACTAATAATGCCCCCATGAACTAATAATGCCCCCAGAGGTGCCCCCATGAACTAATAACGCCCCCAGAGGTGCCCCCATGAACTAATAATGCCCCCAGAGGTGCCCCCATGAACTAATAATGCCCCCAGAGGTACCCCATGAACTAATAATGCCCCCAGAGGTGCCCCCATGAACTAATAATGCCCCCAGAGGTGCCCCCATACACTAATAATGCCCCTAGAGGTGCCCCCATACACTAATAATGCCCCCAGAGGTGCCCCCATACACTAATAATGCCCCCAGAGGTGCCCCCATACACTAATAATGCCCCCAGAGGTGCCCCATATACTAATAATGCCCCCAGAGGTGCCCCTAAAAAAACAAACATCCTACTCACCTAATCCGCGCTGTGCAGGCAGCAGCTCTTCCTCCTCCTCTTCGGGCTCCATCTTGCGAGCCGCAGGGACGGGACTTCCGGCAGGCGTGATGACGTCACATGATCACGCCTGCCGGAGAGGTCACGGCCCGGCCTCCCATAGGCTGCTGGTATGAAGTGCCGGCAGCCTATGGGAGGGAATACAGGAGGAGGACGCTGACAGGTCCTTCTCCTGTATTCTCATCGCTTTAATGTTCCGCCCGCTCACTGTGCTCACTGTGGGGGCAGAACATCAAAGCGATCCGTGCATCCCGAGAAGCTGCGTGGCCGCAGCTTCTCGGGATGCTCAAAAACAGGTGGCAAGGGGGGCCGTGCGGGCCCCCCAAGCATAGCGGACGGGGGGGGCGGCGGGCCCGCCGGGCCCCCCCCATGTCTCTTAGGGTCCGGGCCCCATACGGCAGTACCGTTTGTACTGCCCTATCGGCGGCCCTGATCAGGGGTCCCACATGCCCCCCACCTGTAACCTCCCATATATGAGGGGTCCCACATGCCGCCCACCTGTAACCTCCCATATATCAGGGGTCCCACATGCCACCCACCTGTATGTTACGTCCCATATATCAGGGGTCCCACATGCCCCCCACCTGTATGTTACCTCCCATATATCAGGGGTCCCATATGCCGCCCACCTGTATGTTACCTCCCATATATGAGGGGTCCCACATTCCCCACCACCTGTATGTTACCTCCCATATATCGGGGGTCCCACATGACGCCCACCTGTATGTTACCTCCCATATATGAGGGGTCCCACATGCCGCCCACCTGTATGTTACCTCCCATATATCAGGGGTCCCACATGCCGCCCACCTGTATGTTACGTCCCATATATCGGGGGTCCCACATGCCGCCCACCTGTATGTTACGTCCCATATATCGGGGGTCCCACATGCCGCCCACCTGTATGTTACCTCCCATATATCAGGGGTCCCACATGCCGCCCACCTTCATGTTACGTCCCATATATCGGGGGTCCCACATGCCGCCCACCTGTATGTTACCTCCCATATATCAGGGGTCCCACATGCCCCCCACCTGTAACCTCCCATATATGAGGGGTCCCACATGCCGCCCACCTGTATGTTACGTCCCATATATCGGGGGTCCCACATGCCCCCCACCTGTATGTTACCTCCCATATATCGGGGGTCCCACATGCCCCCCACCTATATGTTACCTCCCATATATCAGGGGTCCCACATGCCGCCCACCTGTATGTTACCTCCCATATATGAGGGGTCCCACATGCCCCCCACCTGTATGTTACCTCCCATATATCGGGGGTCCCACATGCCCCCCACCTATATGTTACCTCCCATATATCAGGGGTCCCACATGCCGCCCACCTGTATGTTACCTCCCATATATCGGGGGTCCCACATGCCGCCCACCTGTATGTTACCTCCCATATATCGGGGGTCCCACATGCCCCCCACCTGTATGTTACCTCCCATATATCGGGGGTCCCACATGCCGCCCACCTGTATGTTACCTCCCATATATCAGGGGTCCCACATGCCCCCCACCTGTAACCTCCCATATATGAGGGGTCCCACATGCCGCCCACCTGTATGTTACGTCCCATATATCGGGGGTCCCACATGCCCCCCACCTGTATGTTACCTCCCATATATCGGGGGTCCCACATGCCCCCCACCTATATGTTACCTCCCATATATGAGGGGTCCCACATGCCCCCCACCTGTATGTTACCTCCCATATATCGGGGGTCCCACATGCCCCCCACCTATATGTTACCTCCCATATATCGGGGGTCCCACATGCCGCCCACCTGTATGTTACCTCCCATATATCGGGGGTCCTCCAAATGTACACAATAGGGTGTGGGGTGTTAGGTAAAGGATGTTTGCTGGAGCCCAGGGTTACTGGATACTCTACGTCAGCTACAGACCCCCCTATATGTGATGCCCCCCAATGATCCCCATCATACACAGTGCAGACCCCCATCTCTACAGCTACAGACCCCCCTGTATGTGATGTCCCCGAGGTATATAGTGCGGGGCTTGTGTGGCTGAGATGCCAGATTATGCTGTGTATGTTTGGTATATTACCTGTATATATTATTTATTATATGTATCTATTTACTGTATATACCCACACTGTGGGGGGGGGGGGGGGGGGGGGGGGGAAGGAAATGAAGCCGTCCTTATGCCAGTATAACTAAGCACTCCAACTTATTGTGGCATATACACGGCACTGTGCAACCCAGGATACACACTAACCTCCTGCCCAGCTGGGCTCTATACACAGGTCTCACCTTACTGACCAGGATACACAATAACCTCCTGCCCGGCTGGTATATACACAGGGCTCACCTTACTGACCAGGATACACAATAACCTCCTGCCCGGCTGGTATATACACAGGTCTCACCTTACTGACCAGGATACACAATAACCTCCTGCCCGGCTGGTATATACACAGGTCTCACCTTACTGACCAGGATACACAATAACCTCCTGCCCGGCTGGTATATACACAGGTCTCACCTTACTGACCAGGATACACAATAACCTCCTGCCCCGGCTGGTATATACACAGGTCTCACCTTACTGACCAGGATACACAATACCTCCCTGCCGGCTGGGCTCTATACACAGTTCTCACCTTACTGACCAGGATACACAATAACCTACTGCCCCGCTGGTATATACACAGGTCTCACCTTACTGACCAGGATACACAATAACCACCTGCCCGGCTGGTATATACACAGGTCTCACCTTACTGACCAGGATATACACTAACCCTCCTGCCCGGCGGTATATACACAGGTCTCACCTTACTGACCAGGATACACAATAACCTCCTGCCCGGCTGTAACTATACACAGGTCTCACCTTACTGACCAGGATATACAATAACCTCCTGCCCGGCTGGTATATACACAGGTCTCACCTTACTGACCAGGATACACAATAACCACCTGCCCGGCTGGTATATTACACAGGTCTCACCTTACTGACCAGGATACACAATAACCACCTGCCCGGCTGGTATATACACAGGTCTCACCTTACTGACCAGGATACACAATAACCTCCTGCCCCGCTGTAACTATACACAGGTCTCACCTTACTGACCAGGATACACAATAACCACCTGCCCAGCTGTAACTATACACAGGTCTCACCTTACTGACCAGGATACACAATAACCTCCTGCCACGGGCTGGTATATACACAGGTTCACTTACTGACCAGGATACACAATAACCTCCTGCCCGGCTGGTATATACACAGGTCTCACCCTTACTGACCAGGATACACAATAACCTCCTGCCTGGTCTGGTATATACACAGTGTCTCACCTTACTGACCAGGATACATAATAACCTCCTGCCGGCTGGTATATACACAGGTCTCACCTACTGACCAGGATACACAATAACCTCCTGCCCGGCTGGTATATACACAGGTCTCACCTTACTGACCAGGATACACAATAACCTCCTGCCCGGCTGGTATATACACAGGTCTCACCTTACTGACCAGGATACACAATAACCTCCTGCCCGGCTGGTATATACACAGGTCTCACCTTACTGACCAGGATACACAATAACCTCCTGCCCGGCTGGTATATACACAGGTCTCACCTTACTGACCAGGATACACAATAACCTCCTGCCCGGCTGTAACTATACACAGGTCTCACCTTACTGACCAGGATACACAATAACCTCCTGCCTGGCTGGTATATACACAGGTCTCACCTTACTGACCAGGATACACAATAACCTCCTGCCCGGCTGGTATATACACAGGTCTCACCTTACTGAGCAGGCAGGAATAGATGAGAGCAGTGTGTGACCAGGTCAGTGGCCTCCAGTCTCTCAGCCTCCTCCAGCCTCTGAGCTGCCTCTTCTGTGCTGGAGCGATTACTCCTACTTACACCTGTGTGTACAGGAGGGGGAGGGAATGGCCGCTCCCACTACCAAACCTGCCCGCCATTCACAAACATCCAGCCCGATAACACAGGTCAGCAGCACAGCTCTGCTCAACTACACACCAGCTCATCCCAGCTAGCAGCCCAGGGGAGATGTACCCCCCCCCCCCCCCCCATATACTTCCAGTCACATGTCCACTATACACTTTACACCAAACATGGTGTAAAGTGAGACTGGCTCAGTCGCCCCCGGCAACCAATCAGATTCCACCTTTCATTTTCCAAAGAGTCTGTGAGGAATGAGAAGTGGAATCTGATTGGTTGCCGGGGGCGACTGAGACAGTTCTGCTTTACACCATGTCTGAAATATCAGTGTGTATGTGGGTGGAGATGGAGGGGGTGTAGTGGATGTAAGTCAGGGTGTAAGTCAGGATGTAAGTCAGGGTGAGTACAGGATGTAAGTCAGGGTGAGTACAGGACGTAAGTCAGGGTGAGTACAGGACGTAAGTCAGGGTGAGTACAGGACGTAAGTCAGGGTGAGTACAGGATGTCAGGGTGAGTACAGGATGTCAGGGTGAGTACAGGATATAAGTCAGGGTGAGTACAGGATGTAAGTCAGGGTGAGTACAGGATGTAAGTCAGGGTGAGTACAGGACGTAAGTCAGGGTGAGTACAGGACGTAAGTCAGGGTGAGTACAGGATGTAAGTCAGGGTGAGAACAGGACGTAAGTCAGGGTGAGTACAGGATGTCAGGGTGAGTACAGGATGTCAGGGTGAGTACAGGATATAAGTCAGGGTGAGTACAGGATGTCAGGGTGAGTACAGGATGTAAGTCAGGGTGAGTACAGGATGTCAGGGTGAGTACAGGATGTAAGTCAGGGTGAGTACAGGATGTAAGTCAGGGTGAGTACAGGATGTCAGGGTGAGTACAGGATGTCAGGGTGAGTACAGGATGTAAGTCAGGGTGAGTACAGGATGTCAGGGTGAGTACAGGATGTAAGTCAGGGTGAGTACAGGACGTAAGTCAGGGTGTGTACAGGATGTCAGGGTGAGTACAGGATGTAAGTCAGGGTGAGTACAGGATGTCAGGGTGAGTACAGGATGTAAGTCAGGGTGAGTACAGGATGTCAGGGTGAGTACAGGACGTAAGTCAGGGTGAGTACAGGATGTCAGGGTGAGTACAGGATGTAAGTCAGGGTGAGTACAGGATGTCAGCGTGAGTACAGGATGTCAGGGTGAGTACAGGATGTCAGGGTGAGTACAGGATGTCAGGGTGAGTACAGGATGTAAGTCAGGGTGAGTACAGGATGTCAGGGTGAGTACAGGATGTAAGTCAGGGTGAGTACAGGATGTCAGGGTGAGTACAGGATGTCAGGGTGAGTACAGGACGTAAGTCAGGGTGTGTACAGGATGTCAGGGTGAGTACAGGATGTAAGTCAGGGTGTGTACAGGATGTCAGGGTGAGTACAGGATGTAAGTCAGGGTGAGTACAGGATGTAAGTCAGGGTGAGTACAGGACGTAAGTCAGGGTGAGTACAGGATGTAAGTCAGGGTGAGTACAGGATGTAAGTCAGGGTGAGTACAGGACGTAAGTCAGGGTGAGTACAGGATGTAAGTCAGGGTGAGTACAGGATGTAAGTCAGGGTGAGAACAGGATGTAAGTCAGGGTGAGTACAGGACGTAAGTCAGGGTGAGTACAGGATGTAAGTCAGGGTGAGTACAGGATGTAAGTCGGTGAATACAGGATGTCAGCATGAGTACAGGATGTCAGGGTGAGTACAGGATGTAAGTCAGGGTGAGTACAGGATGTCAGGGTGAGTACAGGACGTAAGTCAGGGTGAATACAGGATGTCAGGGTGAGTACAGGATGTCAGGGTGAGTACAGGATGTAAGTCAGGGTGAGTACAGGATGTAAGTCAGGGTGAGTACAGGACGTAAGTCAGGGTGAGTACAGGACGTAAGTCAGGGTGAGTACAGGATGTCAGGGTGAGTACAGGACGTAAGTCAGGGTGAGTACAGGACGTAAGTCAGGGTGAGTACAGGATGTAAGTCAGGGTGAGTACAGGACGTAAGTCAGGGTGAGTACAGGATGTAAGTCAGGGTGAGTACAGGACGTAAGTCAGGGTGAGTACAGGACGTAAGTCAGGGTGAGTACAGGACGTAAGTCAGGGTGAGTACAGGACGTAAGTCAGGGTGAGTACAGGATGTAAGTCAGGGTGAGTACAGGATGTAAGTCAGGGTGAGTACAGGATGTAAGTCAGGGTGAGTACAGGATGTCAGGGTGAGTACAGGATGTCAGGGTGAGTACAGGATGTCAGGGTGAGTACAGGATGTAAGTCAGGGTGAGTACAGGATGTCAGCGTGAGTACAGGATGTCAGGGTGAGTACAGGATGTCAGGGTGAGTACAGGATGTCAGGGTGAGTACAGGACGTAAGTCAGGGTGAGTACAGGATGTAAGTCAGGGTGAGTACAGGACGTAAGTCAGGGTGAGTACAGGATGTAAGTCAGGGTGAGTACAGGATGTAAGTCAGGGTGAGTACAGGACGTAAGTCAGGGTGAGTACAGGACGTAAGTCAGGGTGAGTACAGGACGTAAGTCAGGGTGAGTACAGGACGTAAGTCAGGGTGAGTACAGGACGTAAGTCAGGGTGAGTACAGGATGTAAGTCAGGGTGAGTACAGGATGTAAGTCAGGGTGAGTACAGGATGTCAGGGTGAGTACAGGATGTCAGGGTGAGTACAGGATGTAAGTCAGGGTGAGTACAGGATGTCAGCGTGAGTACAGGATGTCAGGGTGAGTACAGGATGTCAGGGTGAGTACAGGACGTAAGTCAGGGTGAGTACAGGATGTAAGTCTGGGTGAGTACAGGACGTAAGTCAGGGTGAGTACAGGATGTAAGTCAGGGTGAGTACAGGACCTAAGTCAGGGTGAGTACAGGATGTAAGTCAGGGTGAGTACAGGATGTAAGTCAGGGTGAGTACAGGACGTAAGTCAGGGTGAGTACAGGATGTCAGGGTGAGTACAGGATGTCAGGGTGAGTACAGGATGTAAGTCAGGGTGAGTACAGGATGTCGGGGTGAGTACAGGATGTCAGGGTGAGTACAGGATGTAAGTCAGGGTGAGTACAGGACGTAAGTCAGGGTGAGTACAGGACGTAAGTCAGGGTGAGTACAGGATGTCAGGGTGAGTACAGGATGTCAGGGTGAGTACAGGATGTAAGTCAGGGTGAGTACAGGATGTCAGGGTGAGTACAGGATGTCAGGGTGAGTACAGGATGTCAGGGTGAGTACAGGATGTCAGGGTGAGTACAGGATGTAAGTCAGGGTGAGTACAGGATGTCAGCGTGAGTACAGGATGTCAGGGTGAGTACAGGATGTCAGGGTGAGTACAGGACGTAAGTCAGGGTGAGTACAGGATGTCAGGGTGAGTACAGGATGTAAGTCAGGGTGAGTACAGGATGTAAGTCAGGGTGAGTACAGGACGTAAGTCAGGGTGAGAACAGGATGTAAGTCAGGGTGAGTACAGGATGTAAGTCAGGGTGAGTACAGGATGTGAGCATGAGTACAGGATGTCAGGGTGAGTACAGGATGTAAGTCAGGGTGAGTACAGGATGTCAGGGTGAGTACAGGACGTAAGTCAGGGTGAGTACAGGATGTCAGGGTGAGTACAGGATGTCAGGGTGAGTACAGGATGTCAAGGTGAGTACAGGATGTAAGTCAGGGTGAGTACAGGACGTAAGTCAGGGTGAGTACAGGATGTCAGGGTGAGTACAGGATGTCAGGGTGAGTACAGGATTTCAAGGTGAGTACAGGATGTCAAGGTGAGTACAGGATGTAAGTCAGGGTGAGTACAGGACGTAAGTCAGGGTGAGTACAGGACGTAAGTCAGGGTGAGTACAGGACGTAAGTCAGGGTGAGTACAGGACGTAAGTCAGGGTGAGTACAGGACGTAAGTCAGGGTGAGTACAGGATGTCAGGGTGAGTACAGGATGTCAAGGTGAGTACAGGATGTCAAGGTGAGTACAGGATGTAAGTCAGGGTGAGTACAGGACGTAAGTCAGGGTGAGTACAGGATGTAAGTCAGGGTGAGTACAGGATGTAAGTCAGGGTGAGTACAGGATGTAAGTCAGGGTGAGTACAGGACGTAAGTCAGGGTGAGTACAGGACGTAAGTCAGGGTAAGTACAGGACGTAAGTCAGGGTGAGTACAGGACGTAAGTCAGGGTGAGTACAGGATGTAAGTCAGGGTGAGTACAGGATGTAAGTCAGGGTGAGTACAGGATGTCAGGGTGAGTACAGGATGTCAGGGTGAGTACAGGATGTAAGTCAGGGTGAGTACAGGATGTCAGCGTGAGTACAGGATGTCAGGGTGAGTACAGGATGTCAGGGTGAGTACAGGATGTCAGGGTGAGTACAGGACGTAAGTCAGGGTGAGTACAGGATGTAAGTCTGGGTGAGTACAGGACGTAAGTCAGGGTGAGTAC
Source organism: Dendropsophus ebraccatus (assembly GCF_027789765.1). Classification (NCBI taxonomy): domain Eukaryota; kingdom Metazoa; phylum Chordata; class Amphibia; order Anura; family Hylidae; genus Dendropsophus; species Dendropsophus ebraccatus. The sequence continues at coordinate 10,363 of NW_027210479.1, forward strand.
AGGATGTAAGTCAGGGTGAGTACAGGACCTAAGTCAGGGTGAGTACAGGATGTAAGTCAGGGTGAGTACAGGATGTAAGTCAGGGTGAGTACAGGACGTAAGTCAGGGTGAGTACAGGATGTCAGGGTGAGTACAGGATGTCAGGGTGAGTACAGGATGTCAGGGTGAGTACAGGATGTAAGTCAGGGTGAGTACAGGACGTAAGTCAGGGTGAGTACAGGACGTAAGTCAGGGTGAGTACAGGATGTCAGGGTGAGTACAGGATGTAAGTCAGGGTGAGTACAGGATGTCAGGGTGAGTACAGGATGTCAGGGTGAGTACAGGATGTCAGGGTGAGTACAGGATGTCAGGGTGAGTACAGGATGTAAGTCAGGGTGAGTACAGGATGTCAGCGTGAGTACAGGATGTCAGGGTGAGTACAGGATGTCAGGGTGAGTACAGGACGTAAGTCAGGGTGAGTACAGGATGTCAGGGTGAGTACAGGATGTAAGTCAGGGTGAGTACAGGATGTAAGTCAGGGTGAGTACAGGACGTAAGTCAGGGTGAGAACAGGATGTAAGTCAGGGTGAGTACAGGATGTGAGCATGAGTACAGGATGTCAGGGTGAGTACAGGATGTAAGTCAGGGTGAGTACAGGATGTCAGGGTGAGTACAGGACGTAAGTCAGGGTGAGTACAGGATGTCAGGGTGAGTACAGGATGTCAGGGTGAGTACAGGATGTCAAGGTGAGTACAGGATGTAAGTCAGGGTGAGTACAGGACGTAAGTCAGGGTGAGTACAGGACGTAAGTCAGGGTGAGTACAGGACGTAAGTCAGGGTGAGTACAGGATGTCAGGGTGAGTACAGGACGTAAGTCAGGGTGAGTACAGGATGTCAGGGTGAGTACAGGATGTCAAGGTGAGTACAGGATGTCAAGGTGAGTACAGGATGTAAGTCAGGGTGAGTACAGGACGTAAGTCAGGGTGAGTACAGGATGTAAGTCAGGCTGAGTACAGGATGTCAGCATGAGTACAGGATGTCAGGGTGAGTACAGGATGTAAGTCAGGGTGAGTACAGGATGTCAGGGTGAGTACAGGACGTAAGTCAGGGTGAGTACAGGATGTCAGGGTGAGTACAGGATGTAAGTCAGGGTGAGTACAGGATGTAAGTCAGGGTGAGTACAGGACGTAAGTCAGGGTGAGTACAGGATGTCAGGGTGAGTACAGGACGTAAGTCAGGGTGAGTACAGGATGTCAGGGTGAGTACAGGATGTAAGTCAGGGTGAGTACAGGATGTAAGTCAGGGTGAGTACAGGACGTAAGTCAGGGTGAGTACAGGACGTAAGTCAGGGTGAGTACAGGATGTAAGTCAGGGTGAGTACAGGATGTAAGTCAGGGTGAGTACAGGACGTAAGTCAGGGTGAGTACAGGACGTAAGTCAGGGTGAGTACAGGACGTAAGTCAGGGTGAGTACAGGATGTAAGTCAGGGTGAGTACAGGACGTAAATCAGGGTGAGTACAGGACGTAAGTCAGGGTGAGTACAGGACGTAAGTCAGGGTGAGTACAGGACGTAAGTCAGGGTGAGTACAGGATGTCAGGGTGAGTACAGGATGTCAGGGTGAGTACAGGATGTCAAGGTGAGTACAGGATGTAAGTCAGGGTGAGTACAGGATGTCAGGGTGAGTACAGGACGTAAGTCAGGGTGAGTACAGGATGTCAGGGTGAGTACAGGACGTAAGTCAGGGTGAGTACAGGACGTAAGTCAGGGTGAGTACAGGATGTCAGGGTGAGTACAGGATGTAAGTCAGGGTGAGTACAGGACGTAAGTCAGGGTGAGTACAGGATGTAAGTCAGGGTGAGTACAGGATGTAAGTCAGGGTGAGTACAGGATGTCAGGGTGAGTACAGGATGTCAGGGTGAGTACAGGATGTAAGTCGGTGAGTACAGGATGTAAGTCAGGGTGAGTACAGGACGTAAGTCAGGGTGAGTACAGGATGTAAGTCAGGGTGAGTACAGGACGTAAGTCAGGGTGAGTACAGGACGTAAGTCAGGGTGAGTACAGGACGTAAGTCAGGGTGAGTACAGGACGTAAGTCAGGGTGAGTACAGGATGTCAGGGTGAGTACAGGATGTAAGTCAGGGTGAGTACAGGATGTAAGTCAGGGTGAGTACAGGACGTAAGTCAGGGTGAGTACAGGATGTAAGTCAGGGTGAGTACAGGATGTCAGGGTGAGTACAGGTTGTAAGTCAGGGTGAGTACAGGATGTCAGGGTGAGTACAGGATGTCAGGGTGAGTACAGGATGTAAGTCAGGGTGAGTACAGGATGTCAGGGTGAGTACAGGATGTCAGGGTGAGTACAGGATGTCAGGGTGAGTACAGGACGTAAGTCAGGGTGAGTACAGGATGTCAGGGTGAGTACAGGATGTAAGTCAGGGTGAGTACAGGATGTCAGGGTGAGTACAGGATGTCAGGGTGAGTACAGGATGTAAGTCAGGGTGAGTACAGGATGTAAGTCAGGGTGAGTACAGGACGTAAGTCAGGGTGAGTACAGGATGTAAGTCAGGGTGAGTACAGGATGTCAGGGTGAGTACAGGACGTAAGTCAGGGTGAGTACAGGATGTAAGTCAGGGTGAGTACAGGATGTCAGGGTGAGTACAGGACGTAAGTCAGGGTGAGTACAGGACGTAAGTCAGGGTGAGTACAGGATGTCAGGGTGAGTACAGGATGTAAGTCAGGGTGAGTACAGGACGTAAGTCAGGGTGAGTACAGGATGTAAGTCAGGGTGAGTACAGGATGTCAGGGTGAGTACAGGACGTAAGTCAGGGTGAGTACAGGATGTCAGGGTGAGTACAGGATGTAAGTCAGGGTGAGTACAGGATGTCAGGGTGAGTACAGGATGTCAGGGTGAGTACAGGATGTAAGTCAGGGTGAGTACAGGATGTAAGTCAGGGTGAGTACAGGACGTAAGTCAGGGTGAGTACAGGATGTAAGTCAGGGTGAGTACAGGATGTCAGGGTGAGTACAGGACGTAAGTCAGGGTGAGTACAGGATGTCAGGGTGAGTACAGGATGTCAGGGTGAGTACAGGATGTAAGTCAGGGTGAGTACAGGATGTCAGGGTGAGTACAGGATGTAAGTCGGTGAGTACAGGATGTAAGTCAGGGTGAGTACAGGACGTAAGTCAGGGTGAGTACAGGATGTAAGTCAGGGTGAGTACAGGACGTAAGTCAGGGTGAGTACAGGATGTAAGTCAGGGTGAGTACAGGATGTCAGGGTGAGTACAGGACGTAAGTCAGGGTGAGTACAGGATGTCAGGGTGAGTACAGGATGTAAGTCAGGGTGAGTACAGGATGTCAGGGTGAGTACAGGATGTAAGTCGGTGAGTACAGGATGTAAGTCAGGGTGAGTACAGGACGTAAGTCAGGGTGAGTACAGGATGTAAGTCAGGGTGAGTACAGGACGTAAGTCAGGGTGAGTACAGGACGTAAGTCAGGGTGAGTACAGGACGTAAGTCAGGGTGAGTACAGGACGTAAGTCAGGGTGAGTACAGGATGTCAGGGTGAGTACAGGATGTAAGTCAGGGTGAGTACAGGATGTAAGTCAGGGTGAGTACAGGATGTAAGTCAGGGTGAGTACAGGACGTAAGTCAGGGTGAGTACAGGATGTAAGTCAGGGTGAGTACAGGATGTAAGTCAGGGTGAGTACAGGATGTCAGGGTGAGTACAGGATGTCAGGGTGAGTACAGGACGTAAGTCAGGGTGAGTACAGGACGTAAGTCAGGGTGAGTACAGGACGTAAGTCAGGGTGAGTACAGGATGTAAGTCAGGGTGAGTACAGGATGTCAGGGTGAGTACAGGACGTAAGTCAGGGTGAGTACAGGATGTCAGGGTGAGTACAGGATGTAAGTCAGGGTGAGTACAGGATGTAAGTCAGGGTGAGTACAGGATGTCAGGGTGAGTACAGGATGTAAGTCAGGGTGAGTACAGGATGTAAGTCAGGGTGAGTACAGGATGTAAATCAGGGTGAGTACAGGACGTAAGTCAGGGTGAGTACAGGACGTAAGTCAGGGTGAGTACAGGACGTAAGTCAGGGTGAGTACAGGACGTAAGTCAGGGTGAGTACAGGATGTAAGTCAGGGTGAGTACAGGATGTCAGGGTGAGTACAGGATGTCAAGGTGAGTACAGGATGTCAAGGTGAGTACAGGATGTAAGTCAGGGTGAGTACAGGACGTAAGTCAGGGTGAGTACAGGACGTAAGTCAGGGTGAGTACAGGACGTAAGTCAGGGTGAGTACAGGACGTAAGTCAGGGTGAGTACAGGATGTCAGGGTGAGTACAGGATGTCAGGGTGAGTACAGGATGTCAGGGTGAGTACAGGATGTAAGTCAGGGTGAGTACAGGACGTAAGTCAGGGTGAGTACAGGATGTAAGTCAGGGTGAGTACAGGATGTCAGGGTGAGTACAGGATGTCAGGGTGAGTACAGGATGTAAGTCAGGGTGAGTACAGGATGTAAGTCAGGGTGAGTACAGGATGTCAGGGTGAGTACAGGATGTCAGGGTGAGTACAGGATGTAAGTCAGGGTGAGTACAGGATGTCAGCGTGAGTACAGGATGTCAGGGTGAGTACAGGATGTCAGGGTGAGTACAGGATGTCAGGGTGAGTACAGGACGTAAGTCAGGGTGAGTACAGGATGTCAGGGTGAGTACAGGATGTAAGTCAGGGTGAGTACAGGATGTAAGTCAGGGTGAGTACAGGACGTAAGTCAGGGTGAGTACAGGATGTAAGTCAGGGTGAGTACAGGACGTAAGTCAGGGTGAGTACAGGACGTAAGTCAGGGTGAGTACAGGACGTAAGTCAGGGTGAGTACAGGATGTCAGGGTGAGTACAGGATGTATGTCAGGGTGAGTACAGGATGTAAGTCAGGGTGAGTACAGGATGTCAGGGTGAGTACAGGACGTAAGTCAGGGTGAGTACAGGATGTCAGGGTGAGTACAGGATGTAAGTCAGGGTGAGTACAGGATGTCAGGGTGAGTACAGGATGTCAGGGTGAGTACAGGATGTAAGTCGGTGAGTACAGGATGTAAGTCAGGGTGAGTACAGGACGTAAGTCAGGGTGAGTACAGGATGTAAGTCAGGGTGAGTACAGGACGTAAGTCAGGGTGAGTACAGGACGTAAGTCAGGGTGAGTACAGGACGTAAGTCAGGGTGAGTACAGGACGTAAGTCAGGGTGAGTACAGGATGTAAGTCAGGGTGAGTACAGGATGTCAGGGTGAGTACAGGATGTCAGGGTGAGTACAGGATGTCAAGGTGAGTACAGGATGTCAAGGTGAGTACAGGATGTAAGTCAGGGTGAGTACAGGATGTCAGGGTGAGTACAGGATGTAAGTCAGGGTGAGTACAGGATGTAAGTCAGGGTGAGTACAGGACGTAAGTCAGGGTGAGTACAGGATGTAAGTCAGGGTGAGTACAGGATGTCAGGGTGAGTACAGGACGTAAGTCAGGGTGAGTACAGGATGTCAGGGTGAGTACAGGATGTAAGTCAGGGTGAGTACAGGACGTAAGTCAGGGTGAGTACAGGACGTAAGTCAGGGTGAGTACAGGACATAAGTCAGGGTGAGTACAGGACGTAAGTCAGGGTGAGTACAGGACGTAAGTCAGGGTGAGTACAGGATGTAAGTCAGGGTGAGTACAGGATGTCAGGGTGAGTACAGGATGTCAAGGTGAGTACAGGATGTCAAGGTGAGTACAGGATGTAAGTCAGGGTGAGTACAGGACGTAAGTCAGGGTGAGTACAGGATGTAAGCGGTGAGTACAGGACGTAAGTCAGGGTGAGTACAGGACGTATGTCAGGGTGAGTACAGGAGCGTAAGTCAGGGTGAGTACAGGACGTATCAGGGTAGTCAGGATGTCAGGGTGAGTACAGGGATGTATGTCAGTGAGTACAGGATATAAGTCAGGGTGAGTACAGGACGTAAGTCAGGGGTGAGTACAGGACTTAAGTACAGGGTGAGTACAGGAGTAAGTCAGGGTGAGTACAGGACGTAAGTCAGGGTGATACAGGATGTCAGGTGAGTACAGGACGTAGTCAGGGTGAGTACAGGATTAGTCAAGGGTGAGTACAGGATGTCAAGGTGAGTACAGGATGTCAAGGTGAGTACAGGATGTAAGTCAGGGTGAGTACAAGGACGTAAGTCAGGTGAGTACAGGATGTAAGTCAGGGTGAGTACAGGATGTAAGTCAGGCTGAGTACAGGATGTCAGCATGAGTACAGGATGTCAGGGTGAGTACAGGATGTAAGTCAGGGTGAGTACAGGATGTCAGGGTGAGTACAGGACGTAAGTCAGGGTGAGTACAGGATGTCAGGGTGAGTACAGGATGTCAGGGTGAGTACAGGATGTCAAGGTGAGTACAGGATGTAAGTCAGGGTGAGTACAGGATGTAAGTCAGGGTGAGTACAGGACGTAAGTCAGGGTGAGTACAGGACGTAAGTCAGGGTGAGTACAGGATGTCAGGGTGAGTACAGGATGTAAGTCAGGGTGAGTACAGGACGTAAGTCAGGGGTGAGTACAGGACGTAAGTCAGGGTGAGTACAGGACGTAAGTCAGGGTGAGTACAGGATGTAAGTCAGGGGTGAGTACAGGATGTAAGTCAGGGTGAGTACAGGACGTAAGTCAGGGTGAGTACAGAGTAAGTCAGGGTGAGTACAGGACGTAAGTCAGGGTGAGTACAGGGACGTAAGTCAGGGGTTGAGTACAAGGACGTAAGTCAGGGTGAGTACAGGACGTAAGTCAGGGTGAGTACAGGATGTCAGGGTGAGTACAGGATGTAAGTCAGGGTGAGTACAGGATGTCAGGGTGAGTACAGGATGTAAGTCGGTGAGTACAGGATGTAAGTCAGGGTGAGTACAGGACGTAAGTCACGGTGAGTACAGGATGTAAGTCAGGGTGAGTACAGGACGTAAGTCAGGGTGAGTACAGGACGTAAGTCAGGGTGAGTACAGGACGTAAGTCAGGGTGAGTACAGGACGTAAGTCAGGGTGAGTACAGGACGTAAGTCAGGGTGAGTACAGGATGTCAGGGTGAGTACAGGATGTAAGTCAGGGTGAGTACAGGATGTAAGTCAGGGTGAGTACAGGACGTAAGTCAGGGTGAGTACAGGATGTAAGTCAGGGTGAGTACAGGATGTAAGTCAGGGTGAGTACAGGATGTCAGGGTGAGTACAGGACGTAAGTCAGGGTGAGTACAGGATGTCAGGGTGAGTACAGGATGTAAGTCAGGGTGAGTACAGGACGTAAGTCAGGGTGAGTACAGGACGTAAGTCAGGGTGAGTACAGGATGTAAGTCAGGGTGAGTACAGGATGTCAGGGTGAGTACAGGACGTAAGTCAGGGTGAGTACAGGATGTCAGGGTGAGTACAGGATGTCAGGGTGAGTACAGGATGTAAGTCAGGGTGAGTACAGGATGTAAGTCAGGGTGAGTACAGGATGTAAGTCAGGGTGAGTACAGGATGTAAGTCAGGGTGAGTACAGGATGTAAATCAGGGTGAGTACAGGACGTAAGTCAGGGTGAGTACAGGACGTAAGTCAGGGTGAGTACAGGACGTAAGTCAGGGTGAGTACAGGACGTAAGTCAGGGTGAGTACAGGATGTCAGGGTGAGTACAGGATGTCAGGGTGAGTACAGGATGTCAGGGTGAGTACAGGATGTCAAGGTGAGTACAGGATGTCAAGGTGAGTACAGGATGTAAGTCAGGGTGAGTACAGGACGTAAGTCAGGGTGAGTACAGGATGTAAGTCAGGGTGAGTACAGGACGTAAGTCAGGGTGAGTACAGGACGTAAGTCAGAGGTGAGTTACAGGACGTAAGTCAGGGTGAGTACAGGACGTAAGTCAGGGTGAGTACAGGATGTCAGGGTGAGTACAGGATGTATGTCAGGGTGAGTACAGGACGTAAGTCAGGGTGAGTACAGGACGTAAGTCAGGGTGAGTAAAGGATGTAAGTCAGGGTGAGTACAGGACGTAAGTCAGGGTTGAGTACAGGGATGTCAGGGTGAGTACAGATGTATTCAGGGTGAGTACAGGATGTAAGTCAGGGTGAGTACAGGATGTCAGGGTGAGTACAGGACGTAAGTCAGGGGAGTACAGGATGTCAGGGTGAGTACAGGATGTAAGTCAGGGTGAGTACAGGATGTCAGGGTGAGTACAGGATGTCAGGGTGAGTACAGGATGTAAGTCGGTGAGTACAGGATGTAAGTCAGGGTGAGTAAGGACGTAAGTCAGGGTGAGTACAGGATGTAAGTCAGGGTGAGTACAGGACGTAAGTCAGGGTGAGTACAGGACGTAAGTCAGGGTGAGTACAGGACGTAAGTCAGGGTGAGTACAGGACGTAAGTCAGGGTGAGTACAGGATGTAAGTCAGGGTGAGTACAGGATGTCAGGGTGAGTACAGGATGTCAGGGTGAGTAACAGGATGTCAAGGTGAGTACATGGATGTCAAGGTGAGTACAGGATGTAAGTCAGGGTGAGTACAGGATGTCAGGGTGAGTACAGATGTAAGTCAGGGGTGAGTACAGGATGTAAGTCAGGGTGAGTACAGGACGTAAGTCAGGGTGAGTACAGGATGTAAGTCAGGGTGAGTACAGGATGTCAGGGTGAGTACAGGACGTAAGTCAGGGTGAGTACAGATGTCAGGGTGAGTACAGGATGTAAGTCAGGTGAGTACAGGACGTAAGTCAGGGTGAGTACAGGACGTAAGTCAGGGTGAGTACAGGACATAAGTCAGGGTGAGTACAGGACGTAAGTCAGGGTGAGTACAGGACGTAAGTCAGGGTGAGTACAGGATGTAAGTCAGGGTGAGTACAGGATGTCAGGGTGAGTACAGGATGTCAAGGTGAGTACAGGATGTCAAGGTGAGTACAGGATGTAAGTCAGGGTGAGTACAGGACGTAAGTCAGGGTGAGTACAGGATGTAAGTCAGGGTGAGTACAGGACGTAAGTCAGGGTGAGTACAGGACGTATGTCAGGGTGAGTACAGGACGTAAGTCAGGGTGAGTACAGGACGTAAGTCAGGGTGAGTACAGGATGTCAGGGTGAGTACAGGATGTATGTCAGGGTGAGTACAGGATGTAAGTCAGGGTGAGTACAGGACGTAAGTCAGGGTGAGTACAGGACGTAAGTCAGGGTGAGTACAGGACGTAAGTCAGGGTGAGTACAGGACGTAAGTCAGGGTGAGTACAGGATGTCAGGGTGAGTACAGGACGTAAGTCAGGGTGAGTACAGGATGTCAGGGTGAGTACAGGATGTCAAGGTGAGTACAGGATGTCAAGGTGAGTACAGGATGTAAGTCAGGGTGAGTACAGGACGTAAGTCAGGGTGAGTACAGGATGTAAGTCAGGGTGAGTACAGGATGTAAGTCAGGCTGAGTACAGGATGTCAGCATGAGTACAGGATGTCAGGGTGAGTACAGGATGTAAGTCAGGGTGAGTACAGGATGTCAGGGTGAGTACAGGACGTAAGTCAGGGTGAGTACAGGATGTCAGGGTGAGTACAGGATGTCAGGGTGAGTACAGGATGTCAAGGTGAGTACAGGATGTAAGTCAGGGTGAGTACAGGATGTAAGTCAGGGTGAGTACAGGACGTAAGTCAGGGTGAGTACAGGACGTAAGTCAGGGTGAGTACAGGATGTCAGGGTGAGTACAGGATGTAAGTCAGGGTGAGTACAGGACGTAAGTCAGGGTGAGTACAGGACGTAAGTCAGGGTGAGTACAGGACGTAAGTCAGGGTGAGTACAGGATGTAAGTCAGGGTGAGTACAGGATGTAAGTCAGGGTGAGTACAGGACGTAAGTCAGGGTGAGTACAGGACGTAAATCAGGGTGAGTACAGGACGTAAGTCAGGGTGAGTACAGGACGTAAGTCAGGGTGAGTACAGGACGTAAGTCAGGGTGAGTACAGGACGTAAGTCAGGGTGAGTACAGGATGTCAGGGTGAGTACAGGATGTAAGTCAGGGTGAGTACAGGATGTCAGGGTGAGTACAGGATGTAAGTCGGTGAGTACAGGATGTAAGTCAGGGTGAGTACAGGACGTAAGTCACGGTGAGTACAGGATGTAAGTCAGGGTGAGTACAGGACGTAAGTCAGGGTGAGTACAGGACGTAAGTCAGGGTGAGTACAGGACGTAAGTCAGGGTGAGTACAGGACGTAAGTCAGGGTGAGTACAGGACGTAAGTCAGGGTGAGTACAGGATGTCAGGGTGAGTACAGGATGTAAGTCAGGGTGAGTACAGGATGTAAGTCAGGGTGAGTACAGGACGTAAGTCAGGGTGAGTACAGGATGTAAGTCAGGGTGAGTACAGGATGTAAGTCAGGGTGAGTACAGGATGTCAGGGTGAGTACAGGACGTAAGTCAGGGTGAGTACAGGATGTCAGGGTGAGTACAGGATGTAAGTCAGGGTGAGTACAGGACGTAAGTCAGGGTGAGTACAGGACGTAAGTCAGGGTGAGTACAGGATGTAAGTCAGGGTGAGTACAGGATGTCAGGGTGAGTACAGGACGTAAGTCAGGGTGAGTACAGGATGTCAGGGTGAGTACAGGATGTCAGGGTGAGTACAGGATGTAAGTCAGGGTGAGTACAGGATGTAAGTCAGGGTGAGTACAGGATGTAAGTCAGGGTGAGTACAGGATGTAAGTCAGGGTGAGTACAGGATGTAAGTCAGGGTGAGTACAGGATGTAAATCAGGGTGAGTACAGGACGTAAGTCAGGGTGAGTACAGGACGTAAGTCAGGGTGAGTACAGGACGTAAGTCAGGGTGAGTACAGGACGTAAGTCAGGGTGAGTACAGGATGTCAGGGTGAGTACAGGATGTCAGGGTGAGTACAGGATGTCAGGGTGAGTACAGGATGTCAAGGTGAGTACAGGATGTCAAGGTGAGTACAGGATGTAAGTCAGGGTGAGTACAGGACGTAAGTCAGGGTGAGTACAGGATGTAAGTCAGGGTGAGTACAGGACGTAAGTCAGGGTGAGTACAGGACGTAAGTCAGGGTGAGTACAGGACGTAAGTCAGGGTGAGTACAGGACGTAAGTCAGGGTGAGTACAGGATGTCAGGGTGAGTACAGGATGTATGTCAGGGTGAGTACAGGATGTAAGTCAGGGTGAGTACAGGACGTAAGTCAGGGTGAGTACAGGATGTAAGTCAGGGTGAGTACAGGACGTAAGTCAGGGTGAGTACAGGATGTAAGTTAGCAGGTTACCTCTGGCTATGCTGTCAGTGGAGGAGGTGGTGTGGGTGGAGGGGGTGCTGTTGGTGGAGGGGGTTCTGTTGGTAAGATTATGTCAGTAGGTTACCTCTGGCTATGCTGTCAGTGGAGGTGGTGCTGTTGGTGGAGGTGGTGCTGTTGGTGGAGGGGATTCTGTTGGTAAGATTATGTGAGTTAGTAGGTTATCTCTGGCTATGCTGTCTGTGGAGGGGGTGCTGTCGGTGGGATTATGTCAGTTAGTAGGTTACCTCTGGCTATGCTGTCGGTAGGATTACGTCCGTTAGTAGGTTACATCTGGCTATGCTGTCAGTGGAGGGGGTGCTGTTGGTGGCATTACGTCCGTTAGTAGGTTACCTTTGGCTATGCTGTCAGTGGGATTACGTCCGTAAGGTTACCTCTGGCTATGCTGTCAGTGGAGGGGGTGCTGTTGGTGGAGGGGGTGCTGTCGGTGGGATTATGTCAGTTAATAGGTTACCTCTGGCTATGCTGTCGGTGGGATTACGTCTGTTAGTAGGTTACCTCTGGCTATGCTGTTAGTGGAATTACGTCCGTTAGTAGGTTACCTCTGGCTATGCTGTCAGTGGGATTACGTCCGTTAGTAGGTTACCTCTGGCTATGCTGTCAGTGGGATTATGTCCGTTAGTAGGTTACCTCTGGCTATGCTGTCAGTGGAGGGGGTGCTGTTAGTGGGATTATGTCAGTTAGTAGGTTACCTCTGGCTATGCTGTCGGTGGGATTACGTCTGTTAGTAGGTTACCTCTGGCTATGCTGTTAGTGGAATTACGTCCGTTAGTAGGTTACCTCTGGCTATGCTGTCAGTGGGATTACGTCCGTTAGTAGGTTACCTCTGGCTATGCTGTCAGTGGGATTACGTCCGTTAGTAGGTTACCTCTGGCTATGCTGTCAGTGGAGGGGGTGCTGTTAGTGGGATTATGTCAGTTAGTAGGTTACCTCTGGCTATGCTGTCGGTGGGATTACGTCTGTTAGTAGGTTACCTCTGGCTATGCTGTTAGTGGAATTACGTCCGTTAGTAGGTTACCTCTGGCTATGCTGTCAGTGGGATTACGTCCGTTAGTAGGTTACCTCTGGCTATGCTGTCAGTGGGATTATGTCCGTTAGTAGGTTACCTCTGGCTATGCTGTCAGTGGAGGGGGTGCTGTTAGTGGGATTATGTCAGTTAGTAGGTTACCTCTGGCTATGCTGTCAGTGGGATTTCGTCCGTTAGTAGGTTACCTCTGGCTATGCTGTCAGTGGAGGGGGTACTGTACAATATTGATTTTCCAACTCTTACCAAGCGTCATAGAGGAGTGGTGGGGAGACGCTCCTGCTGCCTCACCGTTCCTTCCTCCTCCTTGTCCATGAATATTCTGAAGTCCCCGGCCTCCGGCATGATGGCGCCATCTTCCTGGTCCGCCATTCTGTATTAAAGGGGTTCTCCAGTGTTAGATAAATGCGGCCTCTTTCTTCCAGAGACAGCAACGCTCTTGTCTCCAGTTTGGGGGCAGTGTTCCTCAGTTCCATTGAACGTGGCAGGACGGTTCCCTTGTCAGGCCCAGCAGCCAGTTAGGGAGGTGTAACGTCCCTGGCCGTGCTTACTGGTCCAGGTATCGGTGGTAATGTGGACACAGTGCACGCCATATCTTCTCTCTTTGGTTGGTGCAGATGAGGGAGGACTGGAGAAGTAGTGGCGGCTGGGCATGACATACTGGGGGGCCGCCACTGCCATTAGGTTCTTGAACTCTCCGTCTCCACCAGCCTTAATGGGAGCAGTCTGAAGGCAATGAGTTCTCCATCGCTCCCGTCGGGATTGGGGGTGCGAGGGGCCGTATTGTCTCTTTCATGGTTTGTGGGATGGAAAGCTGCACAGTTCCCTGGGAAGGCTTGGACATGGCCGTGAATGGTAGTGCTGCTGCAACATCTTCTGTTCGAGGGGAGACAGGTGGGCCTGTTACTCGGCTGGTGGATGTAGAGAGTACAGGAGCAGAAGAGGGAGCGTCACCCTTTTGTTGGCTTTTCGGGTGGCTCTGTCATCACCCCTCAGATGGTCTTCCGCCCCCCCTCCATCACTGTCTCCACCCGGCTGGCATTGCTCAGCAGTTGTGTTTCATGGTTGTCAGACACGTCCGGTGCCGCCCCCCTGCCCACCACCCTTCCACCTTCTCATCCTCCATCATCAGCTCTTGGGCATCGGTGCATTGCAGCTCGGTCAGGGGGATGGAGCACTAAACCCCTGGGAGTAGAACCCTTGGGGTAGCATTACACACACTGTATTGCAGCGGATTATATGTTGCGGATCCGCAGCAGATCTGCGGAAGATTTAATCTACATAACTGAACACAGCATCAAGTCTGCTGCAGATCCTGTACGTGTGAACGCATCCTTAAAGAGCATTAGTGATTGCTCCATCACCTGAGGGTTCATAGCGTTTAGAAGATTTGCGGGGGGTGAAGTGTCGGGGTCGATGGTTTTAGCAGCAGAGGACAGAGGGGAAGACGGCTCCATGCAACTAGAGGCCCTCTGAGCCATGGAACAAATACAACCTCCAATCCATCCTGACTGACTATTTGCCGGCTGATATTGGGGCCTGGTAAGTTACAATGTAATCCCTGCGGCCACCTGTGTGCACAGAGGCACAGATCTCCCCTGGCCGCTCCCTACAGCAGCTCCATCACTATCAGCAGCTTCACCAAAACCAGCAGCTCCATCACCACCAGCAGCTCCATCACCACCACCAGCAGCTCCACCACCACCAGCAGCTCCATCACCACCACCGCCAGCAGCTCCATCACCAGCAGCTCCATCACCACCAGCAGCTCCATCACCACCAGCAGCTCCATCACCACCACCAGCAGCTCCATGACCACCAGCAGCTCCATGATCACCAGCAGCTCCATCACCAGCAGCAGCTCCATCACCACCAGCAGCAGCTCCATCACCACCAGCAGCTCCATCACCACCACCAGCTCCTTCACCACCACTAGCAGCACCATCATCACCACCAGCAGCTCCATCACCACCACCACCAGCAGCTCCATCACCAGCAGCAGCTCCATCACCACCACCAGCAGCTCCATCACCAGCAGCAGCTCCATCACCACCACCAGCAGCTCCATCAACACCAGCAGCTCCATCACCAGCAGCTCCATCACCACCATCACCAACAGCTCCATCACCACCACCAGCTCCATCACCACCACCACCAGCAGCAGCTCCATCACCACCACCAGCAGCTCCATCTCCAGCAGCTCCATCACCACCATCACCAACAGCTCCACCACCAGCAGCAGCTCCATCACCACCAGCAGCAGCTCTATCACCACCAGAAGCTCCATCACCAGCAGCAGCTCCATCACCACCACCAGCAGCTCCATCAACACCAGCAGCTCCATCACCAGCAGCTCCATCACCAACAGCTCCATCACCACCACCACCTCCATCACCACCACCACCAGCTCCATCACCACCACCAGCAGCTCCATCAACACCAGCAGCTCCATCACAACCATCACCAACAGCTCCATCACCAGCAGCAGCTCCATCACCACCAGCAGCAGCTCCATCACCACCAGCAGCAGCTCCATCACCAGCGGCAGCTCCATCACCAGCGGCAGCTCCATCACCACCACCAGCTCCTTCACCACCACCAGCAGCGCCATCATCACCACCACCAGCTGCAGCTCCATTACTACCATCAGCTCCATCACCACCACCAGCAGCTCCATCAACACCAGCAGCTCCATCACCACCAGCAGCTCCATCACCACCAGCAGCTCCATCACCACCAGAAGCAGCTCCATCAGCAGCAGCTCCATCACCACCAGCAGCTCCATCACCACCAGCAGCTCCTTCACCACCAGCAGCAGTGCCATCATCACCACCAGCAGCTCCATCACCACCACCACCAGCAGCTCCATCACCACCACCAGCAGCTCCATCAACACCAGCAGCTCCATCACCACCAGCTCCATCACCAGCAGCAGCTCGATCACCAGCAGCAGCTCCATCACCAGCGGCAGCTCCATCACCACCACCAGCTCCTTCACCACCACCAGCAGCTCCATCACCACCACCAGCTGCAGCTCCATTACTACCATCAGCTCCATCACCAGCAGCTCCATCACCACCAGCAGCAGCTCCATCACCACCACCAGCTCCATCAACACCAGCAGCTCCATCACCACCATCACCAACAGCTCCATCACCACCACCACCAGCTCCATCACCACCACCAGCTTCTTCACCACCACCAGCAGCGCCATCATCACCACCAGCAGCTCCATCACCACCACCAGCTGCAGCTACATTACTATTATCAGCTCCATCACCACCAGCAGCAGCTCCATCACCACCACCAGCAGCTCCATCAACACCAGCAGCTCCATCACCAGTAGCTCCATCACCACCATCACCAACAGCTCCATCACCACCAGCAGCTCCATCACCACTAGCAGCAGCTCCATCACCACCAGCAGCTCCATTACCACCACCAGCTCCATCACCACCAGCTCCATCACCACCAGCAGCTCCATCACTGCCACCAGCTGCTCCATCACCACCACCAGCTGCTCCATCACCACCACCAGCAGCTCCATCACCACCAGCAGCAGTAGCTCCATCACCACCAGCAGCAGCTCCATCACCATTAGCAGCAGCTCTATCTCCACCACCAGCAGCTCCATTAGCAGCAGCAGCAGCTTCTCCATCACCACCAGCAGCAGCTCCATCACCACCAGCAGCAGCAGCTCTATCACCAGCAGCAGCTCTATCTTCACCACCAGCAGCTCCATTAGCAGCAGCTGCTCCATCACCACCAGCAGCTCCATCACCACCAGCAGCAGCTCCATCACCACCAGTAGCTCCATCACCATCACCAGCAGCTCCATCACCACCACCACCAGCTCCATCGCGAGCAGCAGCTCCATCACCAGCAGCAGCTCCATTACCACCACCAGCAGCTCCATCACCACAACCAGCAGCAGCTCCATTACCACCACCAGCTTCATCACCACCACTACCAGCAGGTCCATCACCAGCAGAAGCTCCATCACCACCAGCAGCTGCTCCATCACCAGCAGCTCTATCACCACAATTACCAGCAGCTCCATCACCACCACCAGCAGCTCCATCACCACGAGCAGCTCCACCACTACCCGCTCCATCACCACCAGCCGCAGCTCCATTACCGCCACCAGCTCCATCACCACCACCACCAGCAGGTCCATCACCAGCAGAAGCTCCATCACCACCAGCAGTGGCAGCTCCATCACCACCAGCAGCAGCTCCACCACCAACACCAGCAGCTCCATCACCACCACCAACAGCTCCATCATTACCACCAGCAGCTCCATCACCACCACCAGCAGCTCCATCACCAGCAGCAGCTCCATCACCACCACCAGCAGCTCCATCAACACCAGCAGCTCCATCACCAGCAGCTCCATCACCACCATAACCAACAGCTTTATCACCAGCAGCAGCTCCATCACCACCAGCAGCAGCTCCATCACCAGCAGCAGCTCCATCACCAGCGGCAGCTCCATCACCACCACCAGCTCCTTCACCACCACCAGCAGATGCAGCTCCATTACTACTATCAGCTCCATCACCACCACCAGCAGCTCCATCACCACCAGCAGCAGCTCCATCACCACCACCAGCAGATCCATCAACACCAGCAGCTCCATCACCAGCAGCTCCATCACCACCAACAGCAGCTCCATCAGCAGCAGCTCCATCAGCAGCAGCTCCATCACCACCAGCAGCTCCATCACCACCAACAGCAGCGCCATCATCACCACCAGCAGCTCCACCACCACCACCAGCATCTCCATCACCAGCAGCAGCTTTATCACCACCACCAGCAGCTCCATCAACACCAGCAGCTCCATCACCAACAGCTCCATCACCACCAGCATCTCCATCACCAGCAGCAGCTTTATCACCACCACCAGCAGCTCCATCAACACCAGCAGCTCCATCACCAACAGCTCCATCACCACCAGCAGCTCCATCACCACCTGCAGCAGCTCCATCACCAGCAGCAGCTCCATCACCAGCAGCAGCTCCATCACCAGCGGCAGCTCCTTCACCACCACCAGCTGCAGCTCCATTACTACCATCAACTCCATCACCACCAGCAGCAGCTCCATCACCACCAGCAGCAGCTCCATCACCACCACCAGCTGCAGCTCCATTACTACCATCAACTCCATCACCACCACCAGCAGCTCCATCACCACCAGCAGCAGCTCCATCACCACCAGCAGCTCCATCACCACCACCAGCAGCTCCATCACCACCACCAGCAGCTCCATCAACACCAGCAGCTCCATCACCAGCAGCTCTATTACCACCATCACCAACAGCTCCATTACCACTAGCAGCTCCATCACCACGAGCAGCTCCTTCACCACCACCAGCAGCTCCATCAACACCAGTAGCTCCATCACCAGCAGCTCCATCACAAACAGCTCCATCACCACCAGCAGCTCCATCACCACCGGCAGCTCCATCACCACTGGCAGCCCCATCACCAGCTGCAGCTCCATTACTACCAACAGCTCCATCACCACCACCAGCAGCTCCATCACCACCACCAGCAGCTCCATCACCACCAGCAGCTCCATCACCAGCAGCAGCTCCATCACCAGCGGCAGCTCCATCACCAGCAGCAGCTCCATCACCACCCACAGCTCCATCACTACCAGCAGCTCCATCACCACCACCAGCTGCTCCATCACCAACAGCTCCATCACCACCAGCAGCTCCATCACCAGCAGCAGCTCCATCACCAGCAGCAGCTCCATCACCACCCGCAGCTCCATCACTACCAGCAGCTCCATCACCACCACCAGCTGCTCCATTACCACCATCACCAACAGCTCCATCACCACCAGCAGCTCCATCACCAGCGGCAGCTCCATCACCAGCAGCAGCTCCATCACCACCCGCAGCTCCATCACTACCAGCAGCTCCATCACCACCACCAGCTGCTCCATCACCACCACCAGCAGCTCTATCACCAGCAGCAGCTCTATCTCCACCACCAGCAGCTCCATTAGCAGCAGCAGCTGCTCCATCACCAGCAGGAGCTCTATCTCCACCATCAGCAGCTCTTTTAGCAGCAGCAGCAGCTGCTCCATCACCACCAGCAGCAGCTCCATCACCACCTCCAGCAGCTGCTCCATCACCAGCAGCTCTATCACCACCACCAGCAGCAGCTCCATCACTAGTAGTAGCTCCATCACCAGCAGCAGCTCCATTACGACCACCAGCAGCTCCATCACCACAACCAGCAGCAGCAGCAGCAGCTCCATTACCACCACCAGCTCCATCACCACCAGCAGGTCCATCACCAGCAGAAGCTCCATCACCACAAGCAGGTCCATCACCAGCAGCAGCTCCATCACCACCAGCAGCAGCTCCATCACCACCAGCAGCTCCATCACCACCACCAGCAGCTCTATCACCAGCAGCAGCTCTATCACCAGTAGCAGCTCCATCACCACCACCAGCTCCTTCACCACCAGCAGCTCCATCACCACCTGCAGCAGCTCCATCACCAGTGGCAGCTCCATCACCACCACCATCTCCATCACCACCACCAGCTCCATCACCACCACCAGCAGCTCCATCACCACCACCAGCTGCAGCTCCATTACTACCATCAGCTCCATCACCACCAGCAGCAGCTCCATCACCACCAGCAGCTCCATCACCACCTGCAGCAGCTCCATCACCAGCAGCAGCTCTATCACCACCAGCAGCTCCATCACCACCACCAGCTCCTTCACCACCAGCAGCTCCATCACCACCTGCAGCAGCTCCATCACCAGCGGCAGCTCCATCACCACCACCAGCTCCATCACCAGCGCCATCATCACCACCAGCAGCTCCATCACCACCACCAGCTGCAGCTCCATTACTACCATCAGCTCCATCACCACCAGCAGCAGCTCCATCACCACCACCAGCTCCATCACCAGCAGCTCTATCACCATCACCAACAGCTTCATCACCACCAGCAGCTCCATCACCACCAGCAGCTTCATCACCACCAGCAGCTCCATCACCACCAGCAGCTCCATCACCAGCGGCAGCTCCATCACCACCACCAGCTCCTTCACCACCACCAGCAGCGCCATCATCACCACCAGCAGCTCCATCACCACCACCAGCTGCAGCTCCATTACTACCATCAGCTTCATCACCACCACCAGCAGCTCCATCACCACCATCACCAACAGCTCCACCATCACCAGCAGCTCCATCACCAGCGGCAGCTCCATCACCACCAGCAGCTCCATCACCACCAGCTCCATCACCAGCAGCAGCTCCATCACCACCCGCAGCTCCATCATTACCAGCAGCTCCATTACCACCACCAGCTAATCCATCACCACCACCAGCAGTAGCTCCATCACCACCAGCAGCAGCTCTATCACCAGCAGCAGCTCTATCTCCACCACCAGCAGCTCCATTAGCAGCAGCAGCTGCTCCATCACCACCAGCAGCAGCTCTATCACCAGCAGGAGCTCTATCTTCTCCATCAGCAGCTCCATTAGCAGCAGCAGCAGCTGCTCCATCACCACCACCAGCAGCTCCATCACCACCACCAGCAGCTCCATCACCGCCAGCAGCAGCAGCTGCTCCATCACCACCACCAGCAGCTCCATCACCACCACCAGCAGGTCCATCGCGAGCAGCAGCTGCTCCATCACTAGTAGTAGCTCCATCACCAGCAGCAGCTCCATTACCACCACCAGCAGCTCCATCACCACCACCACCAGCTGCTCCATCACCACCACCACCAGCAGCTGCTCCATCACCACCACCAGCTCCATCACCACCACCAGCAGCAGCTCCATCACCTGCAGCAGCAGCTCCATCACCACCAGCAGAAGCTCCATCACCAGCAGCAGCAGCTCTATCCCCACCACCAGCAGCTTCATTAGCAGCAGCTGCTTGCTCCATCACCACCAGCAGCTCCATCACCACCAGCAGCAGCTCCATCACCAGCAGCTCCATCACCACCAGCAGCTCCATCACCAGCAGCAGCTCTATCACCACCATCACCAGCAACTCCATCACCACCACCAGCTGCTCTATCACCAGCAGCAGCTCCATCACCACCACCACCTGCTTCATCACCACCAGCAGCAGCAGCTCCATCACCACCACCAGCAGCAGCTCCATCACCACCACCAGCAGCAGCTCCATCACCAGCAGCAGCTCCATCACCACCAGCAGCTCCATCACCACCACCAGCAGCAGCTCCATCACCACCACCAGCTCCATCACCACCAGCAGCAGCTCCATCCCCAGCAGCAGCTCCATCACCACCAGCAGCAGCAGCTCCATCCCCAGCAGCTCTATCACCACCAGCTGCTCCATTTTTTTCCTCTTCATGTTTTGGTTAGAACAGTTAGAAACATAGAAGATAAGTATATACCAGGCAGATAGATATATGTATATAGCAGGCAGATATATGTATACACCAGGCAGATAGATAGATGTATATACCAGGCAGATAGATATATGTATATACCAGGCAGATAGATATATGTATATACCAGGCAGATAGATATATGTATATACCAGGCAGATAGATATATGTATATACCAGGCAGATAGATATATGTATATACCAGACATATATATATGTATACACCAGGCAGATAGATATATGTATATTCCAGGCAGATATATGTATATACCAGGCAGATAGATAGATGTATACACCAGTCAGATAGATATATGTATACACCAGGCAGATAGATATATGTATACACCAGGCAGATAGATATATGTATACACCAGGCAGATAGATATATGTATACACCAGTCACATAGATATATGTATACACCAGGCAGATAGATATATGTATACACCAGGCAGATAGATATATATATACCAGGCAGATAGATATATGTATATACCAGGCAGATAGATATATGTATACACCAGGCAGATAGATATATGTATATACCAGGCAGATAGATATATGTATATACCAGGCAGATAGATATATGTATACACCAGGCAGATAGATATATGTATACACCAGTCAGAAAGATATATGTATATACCAGGCAGATAGATATATGTATACACCAGTCAGATAGATATATGTATACACCAGGCTGATAGATATATGTATACACCAGTCAGATAGATATATGTATACACCAGGCAGATAGATATATATATACCAGGCAGATAGATATATGTATACACCAGGCAGATAGATATATATATACCAGGCAGATAGATATATGTATATACCAGGCAGATAGATAGATGTATACACCAGGCAGATAGATATATGTATACACCAGGCAGATATATGTATATACCGGGCAGATATATGTATATACCGGGCAGATAGATATATGTATATACCAGGCAGATAGATAGATGTATATACCAGGCAGATAGATATAAGTATATACCAGGCAGATAGATAGATGTATACACCAGGCAGATAGATATAAGTATATACCAGGCAGATATATGTATACACCAGGCAGATAGATAGATGTATATACCAGGCAGATAGATATATGTATATACCAGGCAGATAGATATATGTATATACCAGGCAGATAGATATATGTATATACCAGGCAGATAGATATATGTATATACCAGGCAGATAGATATATGTATATACCAGACATATATATATGTATACACCAGGCAGATAGATATATGTATATTCCAGGCAGATATATGTATATACCAGGCAGATAGATAGATGTATACACCAGTCAGATAGATATATGTATACACCAGGCAGATAGATAGATGTATACACCAGGCAGATAGATATATGTATACACCAGGCAGATAGATATATGTATACACCAGTCACATAGATATATGTATACACCAGGCAGATAGATATATGTATACACCAGGCAGATAGATATATATATACCAGGCAGATAGATATATGTATATACCAGGCAGATAGATATATGTATACACCAGTCAGATAGATATATGTATACACCAGGCAGATAGATATATATATACCAGGCAGATAGATATATGTATACACCAGGCAGATAGATATATATATACCAGGCAGATAGATATATGTATATACCAGGCAGATAGATAGATGTATACACCAGGCAGATAGATATATGTATACACCAGGCAGATAGATATAAGTATATACCAGGCAGATATATGTATATACCGGGCAGATATATGTATATACCGGGCAGATAGATATATGTATATACCAGGCAGATAGATAGATGTATATACCAGGCAGATAGATATAAGTATATACCAGGCAGATAGATAGATGTATACACCAGGCAGATAGATATAAGTATATACCAGGCAGATAGATAGATGTATATACCTAGCAGGTTACATTCTGTTATTGTAGATTTACCTATCACACCTGCTGCCTAACTCTGGCGGTCCTCCGACTCTCAACAAAGACCGCACTCAATTTAAAGTAGAACATTTTTCCTGTAGATATTGTGGACACAATCATGTCACTGGCCCTTACTTGGAGGGTATACAGGGGGCCAAAAACCTTGTATCCAGCTCCTGGCCCTCTCCCATTAGCCCAGCCGGGGTTACTCTCATGCAGCATAGACTTTTTAGGAATACATTAGGGAAGATGTTGCCCCCTCCTCCAGTCTCACTGATGGTCTGACAGCCCCAGCTCGTCAGCACAGACCATCCCACTTTTTTGTGGACTTTTTTGGCCCTTTCTATTCCTGCCTGAATCAGCCACCCTTTCCAAGTGTGAACAGAGGTGTGATTCTATGGACGTTTTAGTGGTTTCCTTACAGGAGCTGCCCCTGGGCTGGGCCCTTCCCGGAGGGATATCTGTCTAGTCCTGGGTTTCCAGACTCTTAAATGAGGCTCCACGGCTCTTTTTGTATATTGATGTTTCCCAGGGAGCAATGCACCTAGGATGTCACTGCATTGAGCGCTTTAAGCAGCCGGCAGTGTTCCCTTTGGCTGGTCTCCCTGACATACGTCATCTGTCTCCCACATTGCTCTAGTGTGAACAGAGCTTCACAGCTTATACTGCTCAGTACTGCTTAGTGCTGTCCTTTTGTGCTGTCCATAGATGTCTATGGAGAGGGGTGGAACAAGCTGCCGCAGAGTCAGACTGAGGCAGTGATCTAGTAATGATCTAGTAAGTGTTATATGCCCCCCCCCCCCCCCAGCGAAGGATTCACAGCTTACTGCCTAGCACTGCTCTATAATGTCCACCATGCTGCTTCTCCTTCTTAGGGTGTGCTATACAGTTATATCCTGGATATCCTAGGTGCAGCCATCTATAGTAGAGGTTTCTGTGCATGCACGTGGTGGCGGAGGTTCTCTTTCTCCATTGTAAATCTATATGTTACAGCATGAAGCCATCATTGGTTTTCTTGTGTTTTATTCCAGCATTGATCGTGCCCTACTGGTGTCTCTTATGTTTCCACGTCCATAGTCCATGTTCTGGGGCTCAGACAATGCTCCTCATCTCTAACACCAGCTCCCACACCCTGTCCTCATTGCTGCTGGCTGGAATCCCCGGGCTAGATCAAGAAGGAGGCTTGTGGACCTCCATCATCTTCTGCATCGTTTATATATTTGCCGTCCTCGGAAACTTCTCCATAAGTTACATAATCTGGGCTGAGAAGAGCCTCCATGGCCCCATGTACTTCTTCCTGGCCATGCTGGCCATCAATGACATCGCCTTCTCCAGCTCCACCGTGCCAAAGATGCTGGGAATCTTCTGGTGGAGCGATGGCCGCATTGATGTTACTTCATGTCTCACCCAGATGTTTTTTGTCCACTTCCTGTCGATGATGGAGTCGGGGATCTTGGTGGCCATGGCATATGACCGGTACATCGCCATCTGTTTCCCCCTTAGATACATGTCTATTCTCACTTATGTTGTTCTGGAAAAAATTGCAGCTTCCATTTTGGTCCGGGCCATTGTCATGGTTGTTCCTATTCCATTCATGGTCGCGCGGTTGCACTATTGTGGTGATGACGTAGTGTTGCACTCGTACTGTGATCACATGGCTGTGGTGAACATGGCTTGTGATGATAAGGAAGCTGACAGTATGTACGGGATCATAGTAGCTCTGTCCATCGTCAGTGGGGACCTGTTGCTCATTGGGTTGTCGTATACGATGATCTTACGGGCCGTATACAAGATGCCATCCAAGGACGCTCGGAAGAAAGCTCTGGGGACGTGCGTCTCCCACATCTGTGTCATTATCATCCTTTATACCCCGGCCCTTTTCTCATTTATTGGCTACAGGTTTGGACAGAACATCCTTCCGCACAACGTCCACATCTTCCTCTCTAATGTTTACATCTTGTTTCCAGCTTTCATGAACCCCCTTATCTATGGGGTGAGGACCAAGCAGGTGCGAGAATGTGTTCTCAAGATGGTGACTCACAATCGGAAGACTCAGAGGCCCAAATAAAGTGCCTTTTGTTGAGTTCAGGGCACCTAAAGGGCGCTTTCTGGTATCGGCTTTGGCCATTGGGGACAATGACTTCCAAGCATAGTAAACCATAGAACAATGGAGATAATGCTGCCCAGTGTACAGTGGTGGTCTACGTGATCTTTTATTGTAGACATCATTGGTGGTACCGAATCACTGAACCTCATCACCACCAGTCGTGGTGGACAAGCCAAGTCCCTTTTCTAGAAACCCTGAGAGGTGACCAAAAAAGATTCTCTATGAGGCTCCTCAGCTTGAAGAGACATGGATGGTGACTCCAGCAATGTGATCTTCTGCCATGTCCCACCATCACTGACTCTCACGGTTCTCCTATAGACGGGCCTGTTTGGCTCTGCTGTGTATTCTAGAATGGGACAAGGGAGAAAGCCGCTGCCAGACTCCTCTAGCGACATCTTATCTCCCCATAACCAAAAGTATCGGACAATCATGAGTCATCAGGAGGATGGCTCTATAATGAGTCAAGAGGATCCCTCTAAATTGAGTTAGAAGGATCCCTCTATAATGAGTCAGGAGGATCCCTCTATAATGAGTCAGGAGGATCCCTCTATAATGAGTCAGGAGGATCCCTCTGTAGTGAGTCAGGAGGATCCCTCTATAATGAGTCAGGAGGATCCCTCTATAATGAGTCAGGAGGATCCCTCTGTAGTGAGTCAGGAGGATCCCTCTATAATGAGTCAGGAGGATCCCTCTAAATTGAGTAAGAAGGATCCCTCTATAATGAGTCAGGAGGATCCCTCTATAATGAGTCAGGAGGATCCCTCTATAATGAGTCAGGAGGATCCCTCTATAATGAGTCAGGAGGATCCCTCTGTAGTGAGTCAGGAGGATCCCTCTATAATGAGTCAGGAGGATCCCTCTGTAGTGAGTCAGGAGGATCCCTCTATAATGAGTCAGGAGGATCCCTCTGTAGTGAGTCAGGAGGATCCCTCTATAATGAGTCAGGAGGATCCCTCTGTAATGAGTCAGGAGGATCCCTCTGTAGTGAGTCAGGAGGATCCCTCTATAATGAGTCAGGAGGATCCCTCTATAATGAGTCAGGAGGATCCCTCTGTAGTGAGTCAGGAGGATCCCTCTATAATGAGTCAAGAGGATCCCTCTATAATGAGTCAGGAGGATCCCTCTATAATGAGTTAGGAGGATCCCTCTGTAGTGAGTCAGGAGGATCCCTCTATGAGTCAGGAGGATCCCTCTATAATGAGTCAGGAGGATCCCTCTATAATGAGTCAGGAGGATCCCTCTGTAGTGAGTCAGGAGGATCCCTCTATAATGAGTCAGGAGGATCCCTCTATAATGAGTCAGGAGGATCCCTCTATAACGAGTCAGGAGGATCCCTCTATAATAAGTCAGGAGGATCGCTCTATAATGACTCAGGAGGATCCCTCTATAATGAGTCAGGAGGATCCCTCTATAACGAGTCAGGAGGATCCCTCTATAACGAGTCAGGAGGATCCCTCTATAATGAGTCAGGAGGATCCCTCTATAATGAGTCAGGAGGATCCCTCTATAATAAGTCAGGAGGATCGCTCTATAATGACTCAGGAGGATCCCTCTATAATGAGTCAGGAGGATCCCTCTATAACGAGTCAGGAGGATCCCTCTATAACGAGTCAGGAGGATCCCTCTATAATGAGTCAGGAGGATCCCTCTATAATGAGTCAGGAGGATCCCTCTATAATGAGTCAGGAGGATCCCTCTATAATAAGTCAGGAGGATCCCTCTATAATGAGTCAGGAGGATCCCTCTATAACGAGTCAGGAGGATCCCTCTATAATGAGTCAGGAGTACCCCTTTATAATGAGTCAGGAGGATCCCTCTATAATGAGTCAGGAGGATCCCTCTATAATGAGTCAGGAGGATCGCTCTATAATGAGTCAGGAGTACCCCTTTATAATGAGTCAGGAGGATCCCTCTATAATAAGTCAGGAGGATCCCTCTATAATAAGTCAGGAGGATCCCTCTATAATGAGTCAGGAGGATCCCTCTATAATGAGTCAGGAGGATCCCTCTATAATGAGTCAGGAGGATCCCTCTATAATAGGTCTCCCCCAGTAAATATGATATCTTGCACTACTTGTTTCTTATTGGACAGACTCTGGATATGGGGGAGGACTATCATGGGGCGACCCCCTCACCAGTGCTTGGTATGAAGGTTCCTGACTCTTCATTCCCCACTGCTGCCATCTGAGATCAGTGACTCTGTGGGGCCACATATATATATACACCCAAGACAGCGGACCCACCTCCCGGCCTCAGTAGTCCCATTATCACTGGTGGATGCCACCTCTGCCGTTTGACTCCCCGACAGGGATACAGAAAACCTTGAGACGTCTTACATCTTCCTGTGTTACCTATGTTTTATATATGTACAATAAATTTATTGTTCACTAAAATGTAACCTGCTGTTATCTGAGGATGGTGTGTGATGGTGTGACCTCAGTGTGTGATGGTGTGACCTCAGTGTGTGATGGTGCGCGATGGTGTGACCTCAGTGTGTGATGGTGTGTGATGGTGTGACCTCAGTGTGTGATGGTGTGACCTCAGTGTGTGATGGTGTGACCTCAGTGTGTGATGGTGTGACCTCAGTGTGTGATGGTATGACCTCAGTGTGTGATGGTGTGACCTCAGTGTGTGATGGTGCGTGATGGTGTGACCTCAGTGTGTGATGGTGTGACCTCAGTGTGTGATGGTGTGACCTCAGTGTGTGATGGTGCGTGATGGTGTGACCTCTGTGTGTGATGGTGTGTGATGGTGTGACCTCAGTGTGTGATGGTGTGTGATGGTATGACCTCAGTGTGTGATGGTGCGTGATGGTGTGACCTCAGTGTGTGATGGTGTGTGATGGTATGACCTCAGTGTGTGATGGTGCGTAATGGTGTGTGATAGTGTGACCTCAGTGTGTGATGGTGCGTAATGGTGTGACCTCAGTGTGTGATGGTGTGACCTCTGTGTGTGATGGTGCGTGATGGTGTGACCTCTGTGTGTGATGGTGCGTAATGGTGTGACCTCAGTGTGTGATGGTGTGTGATGGTGTGACCTCAGTGTGTGATGGTGTGACCTCAGTGTGTGATGGTGTGACCTCAGTGTGTGATGGTGCGTAATGGTGTGACCTCAGTGTGTGATGGTGTGTGATGGTGTGACCTCAGTGTGTGATGGTATGACCTCAGTGTGTGATGGTGTGACCTCAGTGTGTGATGGTGTGTGATGGTGTGACCTCAGTGTGTGATGGTGTGACCTCAGTGTGTGATGGTATGACCTCAGTGTGTGATGGTGTGTGATGGTGTGACCTCAGTGTGTGATGGTGTGTGATGGTGTGACCTCAGTGTGTGATGGTGTGTGATGGTGTGACCTCAGTGTGTGATGGTGTGTGATGGTATGACCTCAGTGTGTGAGGGTGCGTGATGGTGTGTGATAGTGTGACCTCTGTGTGTGATGGTGTGACCTCAGTGTGTGATGGTGAGTGATGGTGTGACCTCAGTGTGTGATGGTATGGCCTCAGTGTGTGATGGTGTGTGATAGTGTGACCTCTGTGTGTGATGGTGCGTGATGGTGTGACCTCAGTGTGTGATGGTGTGTGATGGTGTGACCTCAGTGTGTGATGGTGTGACCTCAGTGTGTGATGGTGCGTGATGGTGTGACCTCAGTGTGTGATGGTGCGTGATGGTATGACCTCAGTGTGTGATGGTGCGTGATGGTGTGACCTCAGTGTGTGATGGTGTGTGATGGTATGACCTCAGTGTGTGATGGTGCGTGATGGTGTGACCTCAGTGTGTGATGGTGTGTGATGGTGTGACCTCAGTGTGTGATGGTGCGTGATGGTGTGACCTCAGTGTGTGATGGAGTGTGATGGTGTGACCTCAGTGTGTGATGGTGTTTGATGGTGTGACCTCAGTGTGTGATGGTGTGTGATGGTATGACCTCAGTGTGTGATGGTGCGTGATGGTGTGACCTCAGTGTGTGATGGTGTGTGATGGTGTGACCTCAGTGTGTGATGGTATGACCTCAGTGTGTGATGG
Source organism: Dendropsophus ebraccatus (assembly GCF_027789765.1). Classification (NCBI taxonomy): domain Eukaryota; kingdom Metazoa; phylum Chordata; class Amphibia; order Anura; family Hylidae; genus Dendropsophus; species Dendropsophus ebraccatus. Next base: position 39,110 of record NW_027210479.1, read on the forward strand.
TGTGTGATGGTGTGACCTCAGTGTGTGATGGTGTGTGATGGTGTGACCTCTGTGTGTGATGGTGCGTGATGGTGTGACCTCTGTGTGTGATGGTGTGTGATAGTGTGACCTCTGTGTGTGATGGTGCGTGATGGTGTGACCTCAGTGTGTGATGGTATGACCTCAGTGTGTGATGGTGTGACCTCAGTGTGTGATGGTGCGTGATGGTGTGACCTCAGTGTGTGATGGTGGGTGATGGTGTGACCTCTGTGTGTGATGGTGGGTGATGGTGTGACCTCTGTGTGTGATGGTGCGTGATGGTGTGACCTCAGTGTGTGATGGTGTGTGATGGTGTGACCTCAGTGTGTGAGGGTGCGTGATGGTGCGTGATGGTGTGACCTCAGTGTGTGATGGTGTGTGATGGTGTGACCTCAGTGTGTGATGGTGTGACCTCTGTGTGTGATGGTGCGTGATGGTTTGACCTCAGTATGTGATGGTGTGTGATGGTGTGACCTCAGTGTGTGATGGTGTGTGATGGTATGACCTCAGTGTGTGATGGTGCGTGATGGTGTGACCTCAGTGTGTGATGGTGTGACCTCAGTGTGTGATGGTGTGTGATAGTGTGACCTCTGTGTGTGATGGTGTGTGATAGTGTGACCTCTGTGTGTGACCTCAGTGTGTGATAGTGTGACCTCAGTGTGTGATGGTGTGTGATGGTATGACCTCAGTGTGTGAGGGTGCGTGATGGTGTGTGATAGTGTGACCTCTGTGTGTGATGGTGCGTGATGGTGTGACCTCAGTGTGTGATGGTGCGTGATGGTGTGACCTCAGTGTGTGATGGTGCGTGATGGTGTGACCTCAGTGTGTGATGGTGCGTGATGGTGTGACCTCAGTGTGTGATGGTGCGTGATGGTGTGACCTCAGTGTGTGATGGTGTGTGATGGTGTGACCTCAGTGTGTGATGGTGTGACCTCAGTGTGTGATGGTGTGACCTCAGTGTGTGATGGTGCGTGATGGTGTGACCTCAGTGTGTGATGGTGCGTGATGGTGTGACCTCAGTGTGTGATGGTGCGTGATGGTGTGACCTCTGTGTGTGATGGTGCGTAATGGTGTGACCTCAGTGTGTGATGGTGCGTGCTGGTGTGACCTCAGTGTGTGATGGTGTGTGATGGTATGACCTCAGTGTGTGAGGGTGCGTGCTGGTGTGACCTCAGTGTGTGATGGTGTGACCTCTGTGTGTGATGGTGTGACCTCAGTGTGTGATGGTGTGACCTCAGTGTGTGATGGTGTGACCTCAGTGTGTGATGGTGCGTGATGGTGTGACCTCTGTGTGTGATGGTGTGACCTCTGTGTGTGATGGTGTGTGATGGTGTGACCTCAGTGTGTGATGGTATGACCTCAGTGTGTGATGGTATGACCTCAGTGTGTGATGGTGCGTGATGGTGTGACCTCAGTGTGTGATGGTGCGTGATGGTGTGACCTCAGTGTGTGATGGTGCGTGATGGTGTGACCTCAGTGTGTGATGGTGTGACCTCAGTGTGTGATGGTGTGTGATGGTATGACCTCAGTGTGTGAGGGTGCGTGATGGTGTGTGATAGTGTGACCTCTGTGTGTGATGGTGCGTGATGGTGTGACCTCTGTGTGTGATGGTGCGTGATGGTGTGACCTCAGTGTGTGATGGTGTGTGATGGTGTGACCTCAGTGTGTGAGGGTGCGTGCTGGTGTGTGATAGTGTGACCTCTGTGTGTGATGGTGTGACCTCAGTGTGTGATGGTATGACCTCAGTGTGTGAGGGTGTGTGATGGTGTGACCTCAGTATGTGATGGTATGACCTCAGTGTGTGAGGGTGTGTGATGGTGTGACCTCAGTGTGTGATGGTATGACCTCAGTGTGTGAGGGTGTGTGATGGTGTGACCTCAGTGTGTGATGGTGTGACCTCAGTGTGTGATGGTATGACCTCAGTGTGTGAGGGTGTGTGATGGTGTGTGATGGTGTGACCTCAGTGTGTGATGGTGTGTGATGGTGTGACCTCAGTGTGTGATGGTATGACCTCAGTGTGTGATGGTGCGTGACAGTGTGTTAGTGTGACCTCTGTGTGTAATGGTGCGTAATGGTGTGACCTCAGTGTGTGATGGTGTGCGATGGTGTGACCTCAGTGTGTGATGGTATGACCTCAGTGTGTGATGGTGCGTGATGGTTTGACCTTTGTATGTGATGGTGCGTGATGGTGTGACCTCTGTGTGTGATGGTGCGTGATGGTGTGACCTCAGTGTGTGATGGTGTGTCATAGTGTGACCTCAGTGTGTGATGGTGCGTGATGGTGTGACCTCAGTGTGTGATGGTGCGTGATGGTGTGACCTCAGAGTGTGATGGTGCGTGATGGTGTGACCTCAGTGTGTGATGGTGTGTGATGGTGTGACCTCAGTGTGTGATGGTGCGTGATGGTGTGACCTCAGTGTGTGATGGTGCGTGATGGTGTGATCTCAGTGTGTGATGGTGTGACCTCAGTGTGTGATGTTGTGACCTCAGTGTGTGATGGTGTGACCTCAGTGTGCGATGGTGTGACCTCAGTGTGTGATGGTGTGTGATCTCAGTGTGTGATGGTTTGGCGCATGGTTTGTGTCATAGTGTGTGATGCTTGGTGTGTCATGGTGCACACTCAGTTTGTGATGGTGCTCGGTCAGTGTGTCATGGTGGATGATGTTTTGTGCCCATTGTGTGATGGGGTGGATTGGTGCATGATCAGTGTGATGGTGCATGCTCGGGGTGTGACGGTCAGTGTGTGATGTTGCATGCTCAGTTTGTCATGGTGTATGGTGGTTGGTGTGTGATAGTTCGTGTGTGATGGTCGGTGTGTGAAGGTCGGTGTGTGATGGTCGGTGTGTGATAGTCGGTGTGTGATAGTCGGTGTATGGTGGTTGGTGTGTGATAGTTCGTGTGTGATGGTCGGTGTGTGAAGGTCGGTGTGTGATGGTCGGTGTGTGATAGTTGGTGTGTGATGGCCGGTGTGTGATGGTCGGTGTGTGATGGTCAGTGTGTGATAGTTGGTGTGTGACGGTCGGTGTGTGATGATGGTCGGTGTGTGAAGGTCGGTGTGTGATGGTCGGTGTGTGATAGTTGGTGTGTGATGGCCGGTGTGTGATGGTCGGTGTGTGATGGTCAGTGTGTGATAGTTGGTGTGTGACGGTCGGTGTGTGATGATGGTCGGTGTGTGATGGTCGGTGTGTGATGGTTCGGTGTGTGATGGTCAGTGTGTGATATTTGGTGTGTGATGGCCGGTGTGTGATGGTCGGTGTGTGATGGTCAGTGTGTGATAGTTGGTGTGTGACGGTCGGTGTGTGATGATGGTCGGTGTGTGAAGGTCGGTGTGTGATGGTCGGTGTGTGATAGTTGGTGTGTGATGGCCGGTGTGTGATGGTCGGTGTGTGATGGTCAGTGTGTGATAGTTGGTGTGTGACGGTCGGTGTGTGATGATGGTCGGTGTGTGGATGGTCGGTGTGTGATGGTCGGTGTGTGATGGTCAGTGTGTGATAGTTGGTGTGTGATGGTCGGTGTGTGATGGTCGGTGTGTGATGGTCAGTGTGTGATAGTTGGTGTGTGATAGTTGGTGTGTGATAGTTGGTGTGTGACGGTCGGTGTGTGATGATGGTCGGTGTGTGAAGGTCGGTGTGTGATGGTCGGTGTGTGATAGTTGGTGTGTAAAGCTCTGTAATCCAGGGAAGGAGGACCTGCAGCTTTCCAGCTGTTGTAAAACTACAACTCCCATCATTCCTGGAGAGTGGGAGTCGGTATATAGTATATGGATACATTATAGACCCAGAATCTGTAGATGGTTACATGGTTGGAGTGCGCACATTGTCATGTGATCCTCGCTGCACCCCGGTGACTGATTCCCTCCTGTGTCTGTAGTCAGGGCAGAGTCTCCTCCTCACCAGGGTCCGGCAGCTGCCTCCCCGAGACCCCCACCCTGTGTATATATATATATATATATATATATATCCACTGCTCGTCCCCGTCATCTTCCTCTATACTGGGATCACAGACTGTGAGTATTGGGCCCCATTCTGTGTAGGTGGTCGGCCGTGGATCTGACACCTGTTATACCCCCCCCCCCCCCCGTATACTACTCTATAACCTCTGTATACTGTGCAGTGATATATAAGATGTCGGCCGTGGATCTGACACCTGTCCCCCCCCCCCGTATACTACTCTATAACCTTTGTATACTGTGCAGCGATGTATAAGATGTCGGCCGTGGATCTGACACCTGTCCCCCCCCCTCCCCCCGTATACTACTCTATAACCTCTGTATACTGTGCAGTGATATATAAGATGTCGGCCGTGGATCTGACACCTGTCCCCCCCCCCCCCCCGTATACTACTCTATAACCTTTGTATACTGTGCAGTGATATATAAGATGTCGGCCGTGGATCTGACACCTGCTATACCCCCCCCCCCCGTATACTACTCTATAACCTCTGTATACTGTGCAGCGATGTATAAGATGACGGCAGCAATGCAGCCCTATACCAGAGGTGGAGCGAGCGTGATGCAACCAGGGCAAACACCAGTATAACCAGTATATAATACAGCAGTGTCAGTGATTACAGTTAGCATCAAGGATGAGAGCGGTGTAAGCTGAGGGTGAGTGCGGTGTGAGTGGAGGATAAGTGCGAAGTGAGTGGAGGATGAGAACACTGTGAGTGGAGGATAAGTGCGAAGTGAGTGGAGGGTGAGTGCGGTGTGAGTGGAGGATGAGTGCGGTGTGAGTGGAGGATGAGAGCGTAGTAAGTGGAGGGTGAGTGCGGTGTGAGTGGAGGGTGAGTTCGGTGTGAGTGGAGGATGAGTGCGGTGTGAGAGGAGGGTGAGTGCGGTGTGAGTGGAGGATGAGTGCGGTGTGAGTGGAGGGTGAGTGCGGTGTGAGTGGAGGGTGAGTGCGGTGTGTGTGGAGGATAAGTGCGATGTGAGTGGAGGGTGAGTGCGGTGTGTGTGGAGGGTGAGTGCGGTGTGTGTGGAGGGTGAGTGCGGTGTGAGTGGACAATGAGTGCGGTGTGACTGGAGGGTGAGTGAGTAGTGACTGGAGGATGAGTGCGGTGTGACTGGAGGATAAGTGGAGTGTGAGTGAAGGATGAGTGCGGTGTGAGTGGAGGGTGAGTGCGGTGTGAGTGGAGGATGAGTGCAGTGTGAGTGAAGGATGAGTGCGGTGTGAATGGAGGGTGAGTGCGGTGTGAGTGAAGGATGAGTGCGGTGTGAGTGGAGGATGAGTGCGGTGTGACTGGAGGATGAGTGCGGTGTGAGTGGAGGGTAAGAGCGGTGTGAGTGGAGGGTGAGTGTGGTGTGTGTGGAGGGTGAGTGCGGTGTGTGGAGGATGAGTGCGGTGTGTGTGGAGGGTGAGTGCGGTGTGAGTGGAGGGTGAGTGCGGTGTGAGTGGAGGGTGAGTGCGGTGTGAGTGGAGGGTGAGTGCGGTGTGTGGAGGATGAGTGCGGTGTGTGTGGAGGGTGAGTGCGGTGTGTGTGGAGGGTGAGTGCGGTGTGAGTGGAGGGTGAGTGCGGTGTGAGTGGAGGATGAGAGCGTAGTAAGTGGAGGGTGAGTGCGGTGTGAGTGGAGGGTGAGTTCGGTGTGAGTGGAGGGTGAGTGCGGTGTGAGTGGAGGATGAGTGCGGTGTGAGAGGAGGGTGAGTGCGGTGTGAGTGGAGGATGAGTGCATTGTGAGTGGAGGGTGAGTGCGGTGTGAGTGGAGGGTGAGTGCGGTGTGTGTGGAGGGTGAGTGCGGTGTGTGGAGGATAAGTGCGATGTGAGTGGAGGGTGAGTGCGGTGTGTGTGGAGGGTGAGTGCGGTGTGAGTGGACAATGAGTGCGGTGTGACTGGAGGGTGAGTGAGTAGTGACTGGAGGATGAGTGCGGTGTGACTGGAGGATAAGTGCAGTGTGAGTGAAGGATGAGTGCGGTGTGAGTGGAGGGTGAGTGCGGTGTGAGTGGAGGATGAGTGCGGTGTGACTGGAGGATAAGTGCAGTGTGAGTGAAGGATGAGTGCGGTGTGAATGGAGGGTGAGTGCGGTGTGAGTGGAGGATGAGTGCGGTGTGACTGGAGGATGAGTGCGGTGTGAGTGGAGGGTAAGAGCGGTGTGAGTGGAGGGTGAGTGCGGTGTGTGTGGAGGGTGAGTGCTGTGTGGAGGATGAGTGCGGTGTGTGTGGAGGGTGAGTGCGGTGTGTGTGGAGGATGAGTGCGGTGTGTGTGGAGGATGAGTGCGGTGTGAGTGGAGGGTGAGTGCGGTGTGTGTGGAGGATGAGTGCGGGATGAGTGCGGTGTGAGTGGAGGATGAGTGCGGTGTGAGTGGAGGGTGAGTGCGGTGTGAGTGGAGGGTGAGTGCAGTGTGTGTGGAGGATGAGTGCGGTGTGTGTGGAGGATGAGTGCGGTGTGAGTGGAGGGTGAGTGCGGTGTGTGTGGAGGATGAGTGCGGTGTGTGCAGTGTGTGTGGAGGATGAGTGCGGTGTGAGTGGAGGGTGAGTGCGGTGTGTGTGGAGGATGAGTGCGGTGTGAGTGGAGGGTAAGTGCAGTGTGTGTGGAGGATGAGTGCGGTGTGAGTGGAGGGTGAGTGCGGTGTGTGTGGAGGATGAGTGCGGTGTGAGTGGAGGGTAAGTGCAGTGTGTGTGGAGGATGAGTGCGGTGTGAGTGGAGGGTGAGTGCGGTGTGTGTGGAAGGCAGGCCCGGATTGGTCATTTGGCATACCGGGACAATGTTCGCTGGGCTGCCTGATTGCCAATCCGGGGGGGGGGGGGGCTAAGGTGCATGTTAGAATTATATTAATTTAAACCAACAGCGCAGCGGCTGCAGGACACTGCGCTGCTTAGAAATCCTCTGAGGAGGGGGGGGGGGGGGGTCCGCTTCCTGACACTGAGGGCCGCGGCTGCTGACACTGAGGGCCGCTTCCTGACACTGAGGGCCGCGGCTGCTGACAGTCTCATCCTGTCACAGCAGTGAGGGGAGCAGAACAGTCGCTGGCGGCACAGAGGAGGAGGGGGAGAGGATCATCTTTTGAACAGTTAGTGCTAGTGGCGCAGGGCCGGCTGTCTGCTCCTGCCTGAGTGACTACTCACATGTCGAGAGGTAAGCCGGAGAGAAGTGCTGGCTGATGCTGTGGGAACACAGTGACCTCCCCTGCAGGCAGAGTCCCTTGGGCTGGTTGGTAGGTCCCTGTGGGGGCTGCCCTCCTCGGATTCCCTTGGGCTGGTTGGTAGGTCCCTGTAGGGGCTGCCCTCCTCGGATTCCCTTGGGCTGGTTGGTAGGTCCCTGTAGGGGCTGCCCTCCTCGGATTCCCTTTGGCTGGTTGGTAGGTCCCTGTAGGGGCTGCCCTCCTCTGATTCCCTTGGGCTGGTTGGTAGGTCCCTGTAGGGGCTGCCCTCCTCGGATTCCCTTGGGCTGGTTGGTAGGTCCCTGTAGGGGCTGCCCTCCTCGGATTCCCTTGGGCTGGTTGGTAGGTCCCTGTAGGGGCTGCCCTCCTCGGATTCCCTTGGGCTGGTTGGTAGGTCCCTGTAGGGGCTGCCCTCCTCGGATTCCCTTGGGCTGGTTGGTAAGTCCCTGTAGGGGCTGCCCTCCTCGGATTCCCTTGGGCTGGTTGGTAGTAGGTCCCTGTAGGGGCTGCCCTCCTCTGATTCCCTTGGGCTGGTTGGTAGGTCCCTGTAGGGGCTGCCCTCCTCGGATTCCCTTGGGCTGGTTGGTAGGTCCCTGTAGGGGCTGCCCGCCTCGGATTCCCTTGGGCTGGTTGGTAGGTCCCTGTAGGGGCTGCCCTCCTCGGATTCCCTTGGGCTGGTTGGTAGGTCCCTGTAGGGGCTGCCCTCCTCGGATTCCCTTGGGCTGGTTGGTAGGTCCCTGTAGGGGCTGCCCTCCTCGGATTCCCTTGGGCTGGTTGGTAGGTCCCTGTAGGGGCTGCCCGCCTCGGATTCCCTTGGGCTGGTTGGTAGGTCCCTGTAGGGGCTGCCCTCCTCGGATTCCCTTGGGGTGGTTGGTAGGTCCCTGTAGGGGCTGCCCTCCTCGGATTCCCTTGGCTGGTTGGTAGGTCCCTGTAGGGGCTGCCCTCCTTCAGATTCCCTTGGGCTGGTTGGTAGGTCCCTGTAGGGGCTGCCCTCCTCGGATTCCCTTGGGCTGGTTGGTATGTCCCTGTAGGGCTGCCCTCCTCGGATTCCCTTGGGCTGGTTGGTAGGTCCCTGTAGGGGCTGCCCGCCTCGGATTCCCTTGGGCTGGTTGGTTAGGTCCCTGTAGGGGCTGCCCTCCTCGGATTCCCTTGGGGGTGGTTGGTAGGTCCCATGTAGGGGCTGGCCCTCCTCGGATTCCCTTGCTGGTTGGTAGGGTCCCTGTAGGGGCTGCCCTCCTCGGATTCCCTTGGGCGTGGTTGGTAGTCCCTGTAGGGGCTGCCCTCCTCGGATTCCCTTGGGCTGGTTGGTAGGTCCCTGTAGGGGGCTGCCCGCCTCGGATTCCCTTGGGCTGGTTGGTAGGTCCCTGTAGGGGCTGCCCTCCTCGGATTCCACTTGGGGTGGTTGGTAGGGTCCCTGTAGGGGCTGCCCTCCTCGGATTCCCTTGGGCTGGTTGTAGGTCCCTGTAGGGGCTGCCCTCCTCGGATTCCCGTTGGGCTGGTTGGTAGGTCCCTGTAGGGGCTGCCCTCCTCGGATTCCATTTGGCTGGTTGGTAGGTCCCTGTAGGGGCTGCCTCCTCTGATTCCCTTGGGCTGGTTGGTAGGTCCCTGTAGGGGCTGCCTCCTCGGATTCCATTGGGCTGGTTGGTAGGTCCCTGTAGGGGCTGCCCTCCTCGGATTCCCTTTGGCTGGTTGGTAGGTCCCTGTAGGGGCTGCCCTCCTCTGATTCCCTTGGCTGGTTGGTAGGTCCCTGTAGGGGCTGCCCTTCCTCGGATTCCCTTGGGGTGGTTAGGTAGGTCCCTGAGGGGCTGGCCCTCCTCGGATTCCCCTTGGGCTGGTTGGTAGGTCCCTGTAGGGGCTGCCCTCCTCGGATTTCCCTTGGGCTGGTTGGTAGGGTCCCTGTAGGGGCTGCCCTCCTCGGATTCCCAGCCCCTACAGGTGAAGAAAGCCGATTTCCAAGCAGTGTCTTGAGCTGGGATTGTATTCTGTGGGCGCCCGTTTGGCTCCGCCCCCACACGGGCCGCGATGCAGTGAGGACGAGGCTGGATACCCATCTTCTAGCAGTCACCTCAGCTCCCTCAGGCACCCCCAGTCCCCCCAGAAGCAGGGGAGTTGGTTGCACTGCTGTTTTTCATGGGAGCCATCCCATAGTGACAGAAAGGTGAGAGGAATAGGGGCGGACATTGTGCCCCCACATCCATACAGAGGATCAGTGACCCTGGGCGGCCATTCCAGTCCCTCTTCCTGTCATCCTAGTGATATGACTCTTGGGGTGGAATCAGTCCTACAGAGATCATAACAATAGGAGACAAATGGAAAACTATCAGCCTGCCAAAGAACCTCTCTGATCCCCGTGCAGCTGCGGACATCATGTCTGTGGTGACGGCCCCTGAGCGCCCCCTCACCTGATTGTGACCCCCACCTATGCACACATGGCTGCTGTCCTGCACATGCGCATCAAAGACCAGAATGAGTGGGCATAGGTGGGGGTCACCGAATGAGGCGGCCGGTGGGGTGAGGGGGTGCTCTGGGGGGCTGAGGAGGGCCGCAGTGCTCCCTACTAGCTGATATGTATATTAATGAAACTTCACCAAAACAACAGGACCTAGGGGGAAAAAGTCAGTCGCCACAGACATGGGGTCCGCCGCGCTGCAGGGGTATCAGGTGGTCGCCACAGACATGGTGTCCGCAGCTGCAGGGGTTATCAGTGGTCCCGGCACAGACATGGTGTCCGCAGCTGCAGGGGTATCAGTGGTCGCCACAGGACATGGTGTCCGCCGCTGCCAGGGGTATCAGTGGTCGCCACAGACATGGTGTCCGCAGCTGCAGGGGTATCAGTGGTCGCCACAGACATGGTGTCCGCCGCTGCAGGGGTATCAGTGGTCGCCACAGACATGGTGTCCGCCGCTGCAGGGGTATCAGTGGTCGCCACAGACATGGTGTCCGCCGCTGCAGGGGTATCAGTGGGTCGCCACAGACATGGTGTCCGCAGCTGCAGGGTATCAGTGGTCGCCACAGACATGGTGTCCGCCGCTGCAGGGGTATCAGTGGTCGCCACAGACATGGTGTCCGCCGCTGCAGGGGTATCAGTGGTCGCCACAGACATGGTGTCCGCAGCTGCAGGGGTATCAGTGGTCGCCACAGACATGGTGTCCGCCGCTGCAGGGGTATCAGTGGTCGCCACAGACATGGTGTCCGCAGCTGCAGGGGTATCAGTGGTCGCCACAGACATGGTGTCCGCCGCTGCAGGGGTATCAGTGGTCGCCACAGACATGGTGTCCGCCGCTGCAGGGGTATCAGTGGTCGCCACAGACATGGTGTCCGCCGCTGCAGGGGTATCAGTGGTCGCCACAGACATGGTGTCCGCAGCTGCAGGGGGTATCAGTGGTCGCCACAGACATGGTGTCCGCCGCTGCAGGGGTATCAGTGGGGTTTGTTTGCACTCACGTCATGACCCTCTGTTATTCCTCCTGGAAATGTCTTCTATAAGGTCGGCTTTACATGGAGACTTTTGTAACGCAGTCTGTTCATTTTACCTATGAGGCTCCAGTATACAGCAGTCCATTTAGTTGTGGGACACTGCTGTCAGTCAGTAGGTAATATGACTGAGTCACTATTGGGTGCTGCCATGTTCCTGTCCCTGGACCCTGTACTGTATGGGACACAGCACTATGACATAGAAAATATTTACATCCATACATTTATATATTTCCAGGATGAAAAAGAGGAACCCGAGGCTCTGGAATCATTATGGATAATACATTTACATACTTGTATTTCCTAAGGCTACGTGTGCACAGCGCAAAGGTGGCAGAATCCCACCAGCCTCCGTGTCATAATGACGCTCTATGGGAGGCGCGCGCCTCTTCTCTCCGCACTCAAGGGTGAACATGTTCATTCTTCAGCACCGAGAGTGGAAGTGCGCGAGCCTCCCATACACTGTCATTATGACACGGAGGCTGGTGGGATTCTGCGGCAGAGAATTCCGGTGGCAGATTATTTATTAGACTATGTTCACACACAGCATTTTTGCTCAGTATTTTGTAAAATTTTTTTGCAACCAAAACCAGGAGTGGATTGAAAACACAGAGGCTATGTTCACACACTGCTGAAATTGAGTGGAAGGCCGCCATTTATTGGCAAATAACGGCCATCATTTAAAACACTGGCAGTTGTTTTGAAATAAGGCCGTTATTTACTGTTGCAAATTTTGGTTGCAAAAAACTGACCAAAACACTGAGCTAAAATACTGCATGGGAACATAGCCGCATAGTACATGTAGTGCATCTAATCAGCTCTGTATTGTGTAGTACAGTCGGCAGGGTGATAATACTTTCCAGTGCACCTATGTGTTATGTCTTATATCGTTCTTTGTGTAGTGAAGACTTAGTTCTAACTGGGATTCGTTTCTGTGCTCCTTTCTTTTTCCTTCTTGTGATGATGGTGGAGGTCACCTATTGAAATGACCTGCAAGGGTTGTGACCTACTAAATCAGAGTTTGCAACAGCGTGCATTCCGCTCTATATTAAAGGGGTACTCTGGCGAAAATCTTTTACTTTTAAATCAACTCCAGTCTGACATATTGCTCTCTGCTGCCACCTCTGTCCATGTCAGGAACTGTCCAGAGCAGCAGCAAATCCCCATAGAAAACCTCTCCTGCTCTGAACAGTTCCTGACATGGACAGAGGTGGCAGCAGAAAGCGCTGTGTCAGACTGGAAAGAAAACACCACTTCCTGTAGGACATACAGCAGCTGATAAGTATTGGAAGGCTGGAGAGAATACACCACTTCCTGCAGGACATACAGCAGATGATAAGTACTGAAAGGTTTGAGATTTTTTAAAGTACAGTGGTACCTTGGTTTCAGAGTAACTTGGTTTAAGGCTGCGTTCACACTACGTATATTTCAGTCAGTATATTTCAGTCAGTATATTTCAGTCAGTATTGCAACCAAAACCAGGAGTGGATTAAAAACACAGAAAGACTCTGTTCACACAATGGTGAAATTGAGTGGATGGCCGCCATGTAACAGTAAATAACGGCCATTATTTCAATATAACAGACGTTGTTCTAAAATAACAGCAAATATTTGCCATTGTGTGAACAGAGCCTTTCTGTGTTTTTAATCCACTCCTGGTTTTGGTTGCAATACTGACTGAAATATACTGACTGAAATATACGTAGTGTGAACGCAGCCTAAAAGCGTTTTGGTTTAAGATCTCACAATTTTTCAAAATTGTGACTTGGTATAAGAGCATTGCTTTGGTGTAAGAGCTCCCTGTACTGGGTGGGAGGAGGAGTGGGGGAGGGGCATGGTCTGCATAGCGGGGACTACAGCCCTGTACTCTGACCCAGGAAGTCTCCCTCACCTTCCAAATCATAGCAGATCCACTTCAGGCTGGGGCTTACATCAGGGGACAGGACTGTGGAGGTAATCTCTCCATAGCTGTAACCCTCTCTCTCCCCGGACAGAGAGTGATGCATGTATGTGCCCACATCTGCTCATTCCTTCCTGCTCCCTGCAGTCTCTGTCAGTCCTGATTGGTCCTTGCTGAACACACCCTTTCCCCATTACTGTCATGTGACCACACAGACCTCTGACAGCAGCCCTGCTTCTCTATTCTAGCCTGTTGTACTACGCTACTGCATTATAGGGATCTGCAGCTCCATCCTGTATCTACAAGCTGCTGCTGTGTTATCAGGGTTATACAGTTACTATACATTATATACCACATTCTGCTATACTGTACAGTAACTTATACATCACATATCCAGCTGCTGTGTTATCAGGGTTATACAGTTACTATACATTATACACCACATGCTCCTATACTGTACAGTAACTTAATATCACATATCCAGCTGCTGTGTTATCAGGGTTATTACAGTTACTATACATTATATACCACATGCTGATTGCTATACTGTACAGTAACTTATATATCACATATTCCAGCTGCTGTGTTATCAGGGTTATACAGTTACTATACATTATACACCACATGCTGTTATACTGTATTGTAACTTATATATCACATATCCAGCTGCTGTGTTATCAGGGTTATATAGTTACTATACATTATACACCACATGCTGCTATACTGTACAGTAACTTATATATCACATATCCAGCTGCTGCTGTGTTATCAGGGTTATACAGTTACTATACATTATACACCACATGCTGCTATACTGTACAGTAACTTATATATCACATATCCAGCTGCTGCTGTGTTATCAGGGTTATACAGTTACTATATATTATACTCCACATGCTGCTATACTGTACAGTAACTTATATATCATATCCAGCTGCTGTGTTATCAGGGTTATACAGTTACTATACATTATATACCACATGCTGCTATACTGTACAGTAACTTATATATCACATAGCCAGCTGCTGTGTTATCAGGGTTATGTAGTTACTATACATTATACACCACATGCTGCTATACTGTACAGTAACTTATATATCACATATCAGCCTGCTGTGTTATCAGGGTTATACAGTTACTATACATTATACACCACATGCTGCTATACTGTACAGTAACTTATATATCACATATCCAGCTGCTGTGTTATCAGGGTTATACAGTTACTATACATTATACCACCACATGCTGCTATACTGTACAGTAACTTATATATCACATATCCAGCTGCAGTGTTATCAGGGTTATACAGTTACTATACATTATACACCACATGCTGCTATACTGTACAGTAACTTATATATCACATATCCAGCTTGCTGTGTTATCAGGGTTATACAGTTACTATATATTATATACCACATGCTGATTGCTATACTGTACAGTAACTTATATATCACATATCCAGCTGCTGTGTTATCAGGGTTATACAGTTACTATGCATTATATACCACATGCTGCTATACTGTACAGTAACTAATATATCACATATCCAGCTGCTGTGTTATCAGGGTTATACAGTTACTCTACATTATACACCACATGCTGCTATACTGTACAGTAACTTATATATCACATATCCAGCTGCTGCTGTGTTATCAGGGTTATACAGTTACTATACATTATACTCCACATGCCGATTGCTATACTGTACAGTAACTTATATATCACATATCCAGCTGCTGTGTTATCAGGGTTATACAGTTACTATACATTATATACCACATGCTGATTGCTATACTGTACAGTAACTTATATATCACATATCCAGCTGCTGTGTTATCAGGGTTATACAGTTACTATACATTATACACCACATGCTGCTTTACTGTACAGTAACTTATATATCACATATCCAGCTGCTGTTTTATCAGGGTTATACAGTTACTATACATTATACACCACATGCTGCTATACTGTACAGTAACTTATATATCACATATCCAGCTGCTGTGTTATCAGGGTTATACAGTTACTATACATTATATACCACATGCTGCTATACTGTACAGTAACTTATATATCACATATCCAGCTGTTGTGTTATCAGGGTTATACAGTTACTATATATTATATACCACATGCTGCTATACTGTACAGTAACTTATATATCACATATCCAGCTGCTGCTGTGTTATCAGGGTTATACAGTTACTATACATTATACACCACAATGCTGCTATACTGTACAGTAACTTATATATCACATATCCAGCTGCTGTGTTATCAGGGTTATACAGTTACTATACATTATACACCACATGCTGCTATACTGTACAGTAACTTATATATCACATATCCAGCTTGCCTGTGTTATCAGGGTTATACAGTTACTATACATTATACACCACATGCTGATATACTGTACAGTAACTTATATATCACATATCCAGCAGCTGCTGTGTTATCAGGGTTATACAGTTACTATACATTATATACCACATGCTGCTATACTGTACAGTAACTTATATATCACATATCCAGCTGCTGCTGTGTTATCAGGGTTATACAGTTACTATACATTATACTCCACATGCCGATTGCTATACTGTACAGTAACTTATATATCACATATCCAGCTGCTGTGTTATCAGGGTTATACAGTTACTATACATTATATACCACATGCTGCTATACTGTACAGTAACTTATATATCACATATCCAGCTGTTGTGTTATCAGGGTTATACAGTTACTATACATTATACACCACATGCTGCTATACTGTACAGTAACTTATATATCACATATCCAGCTGCTGTGTTCAGGGTTATACAGTTACTATACATTATACACCACATGCTGCTATACTGTACAGTAACTTATATATCACATATCCAGCTGCTGTGTTATCAGGGTTATACAGTTACTATACATTATACACCACATGCTGATATACTGTACAGTAACTTATATCACATATCCAGCAGCTGCTGTGTTATCAGGGTTATACAGTTACTATACATTATATACCACATGCTGCTATACTGTACAGTAACTTATAATATCACATATCCAGCTGCTGCTGTGTTATCAGGGTTATACAGTTACTATACATTATATACCACATGCTGATTGCTATACTGTACAGTAACTTATATATCACATATCCAGCTGCTGCTGTGTTATCAGGGTTATACAGTTACTATACATTATACACCACATGCCGATTGCTATACTGTACAGTAACTTATATATCACATATCAGCTGCTGTGTTATCAGGTTATACAGTTACTATACATTATATACCACATGCTGATTGCTATACTGTACAGTAACTTATATATCACATATCCAGCTGCTGTGTTATCAGGGTTATACAGTTACTATACATTATACACCACATGCTGCTATACTGTACAGTAACTTATATATCACATATCCAGCTGCTGTGTTATCAGGGTTATACAGTTACTATACATTATACACCACATGCTGCTATACTGTACAGTAAGTTATATTCACATATCCAGCTGCTGTGTTATCAGGGTTATACAGTTACTATACATTATACACCACATGCTGATATACTGTACAGTAACTTATATATCACATATCCAGCTGCTGCTGTGTTATCAGGGTATACATTTACTATACATTATATACCACATGCTGATTGCTATACTGTACAGTAACTTATATCACATATCCAGCTGCTGTGTTATCAGGTTATACAGTTACTATACATTATATACCACATGCTGCTATACTGTACAGTAACTTATATATCACATATCCAGCTGCTGTGTTATCAGGGTATACAGTTACTATACATTATACACCACATGCTGCTATACTGTACAGTAACTTATATATAACATATCCAGCTGCTGTAGTGATATCAGGGTTATACAGTTACTATACATTATACACCACTTGCTACTATACTGTACAGTAACTTATAATATCACAGATTATGCTGTTTCTAACTGTTTGTTTAATCTGTTTTACATGTTATTCAGAATATAAAATCATTATTTTTGTGGTGTAGAACCAATTGTCTGCATATCAGTGATTTCTTATGGGAAAATGTGCTTTGGTTTAAGAGTGGATTTGGATTACAAGCACGGTCCAGGAACGAATTGTGCTTGAACTCCTAGGCACCACTGTATTTAAAAATCTGTATAACTTTCTGACACCAGCTGATTTGGAGAAAACAAGATATTTACCGGCGTACCCTTTAAAGGCTGGAGTGGGCGATTATTGCCAAGGGCGTTGCTAGAAATGTTCCTTTGTCTAATTAATCGCCGTCTAAAGGTCTTAACACAGAACCTCAGCTGATCTTATTTTGTGCGGGCAGTAAATAATCGCTATGGCCGGCACATCTCACTGGACAAAGCAGTATATTTCAATGGCCACATGAACAATACAGTGATCGTTCCTGTGGCTGGCTGCTCGATTACTTGTACCTTCTGAGGGCGCTGCAAATGAGCGCCAGGGGTATTGTATGTGGGCTGGTAGGGTTTCCACTGCAGGCTGCTTTTTAGTCCAGCCGGCCCTGGTGGAGGGTGAGTTGCGGTGTAGGGAGTGGGAGTGCGGTGTGTGTGGAGGGTGAGGGCGGTGTGTGTGGAGGGTGAGTGCGGTGTGTGTGGAGGGGGAGGCGGGTGTGAAGTGGAGGTGAGTGCGGTGTGAGTGGAGGATGAGTGCGGTATGTGGAGGGGGAGTGCGGTGTGAGTGGAGGGTGAGTGCGGTGTGAGAGGAGGGTGAGTGCGGTGTGAGAGGAGGGTGAGTGCGGTGTGAGTGAAGGATGAGTGCGGTGTGAGTGGAGGATGAGTGCGGTGTGAGTGGAGGATGAGTGCGGTGTGACTGGAGGATGAGTGCGGTGTGAGTGGAGGGTGAGTGCGGTGTGTGTGGAGGATGAGTGCGGTGTGAGTGGAGGATGAGTGCGGTGTGACTGGAGGATGAGTGCGGTGTGAGTGGAGGGTGAGTGCGGTGTGAGAGGAGGGTGAGTGCGGAGTGACTGGAGAGTGAGTGCGGTGTGAGTGGAGGGTGAGTGCGGTGTGAGTGGACAATGAGTGCGGTGTGACTGAAAAGGTGATGAGTGAGAGTGACTGGAGGATGAGTGCGGTGTGACTGGAGGGTGAGTGAAGTGTGAGTGGAGGGTGAGTGTGATGTGTGTGGAGGGTGAGTGCGGTGTGAGTGGAGGGTGAGTGCGGTGTGAGTGGAGGATGAGTGCGGTATGTGTGGAGGGTGAGTGCGGTGTGAGTGGAGGGTGAGTGCGGTGTGAGAGGAGGGTGAGTGCTTGTGGAGAGGAGGGTGAGTGCGGTGTGAGTGAAGGATGAGTGCGGTGTGAGTGGAGGATGAGTGCCGGTGTGAGTGAGGATGGAGTGCGTGTATGACTGGAGGATGAGTGCGGTGTGAGTGGAGGGTGCTGCGGTGGAGAGGAGGAGGAGTGCGGGTGTGAGTGGAGGATGAGTGCGGTGTGACTGGAGGATGAGTGCGGTGTGAGTGGAGGGTGAGTGCGGTGTGAGAGGAGGGTGAGTGCGGAGTGACTGGAGAGTGAGTGCGGTGTGAGTGGAGGGTGAGTGCGGTGTGAGTGGACAATGAGTGCGGTGTGACTGAAAGGTGAGTGAGTAGTGACTGGAGGATGAGTGCGGTGTGACTGGAGGGTGAGTGAAGTGTGAGTGGAGGGTGAGTGTGATGTGTGTGGAGGGTGAGTGCGGTGTGTGTGGAGGGTGAGTGTGATGTGACTGGAGGATAAGTGCGGTGAGTGAAGGGTGAGTGCGGTGTGAGTGGAGGATGAGTGCGGTGTGAGAGGAGGGTGAGTGCGGTGTGAGTGGAGAGAGTGCGGTGTGAGTGGAGGGTGAGTGTGATGTGACTGGAGGATAAGTGCGGTGAGTGGAGGGTGAGTGTGGTGTGAGTGGAGAATGAGTGCGGTGTGAGAGGAGGGTGAGTGTGGTGTGAGTGGAGGGTGAGTGCGGTGTGTGTGGAGGGTGAGTTCGGTGTGAGTGGAGGGTGAGTGCGGTGTGAGTGGAGGATGAGTGCGGTATGTGTGGAGGGTGAGTGCGGTGTGAGTGGAGGATGAGTGCGGTATGTGTGGAGGGTGAGTGCGGTGTGAGTGGAGGGTGAGTGCGGTGTGAGAGCGAGGAGGGTGAGATGCAGATGTTTAGAGAGGAGGGAGTAGGAGGGGTGAGTGCTAGGATAGAAGACGAGGGTGTGAAGAGCGAGGATGAGTGCGGTGTGAGTGAGGATGAGTGCGGTGTGAGTGGAGGATGAGTGCGGTGTGAGTGGAGGAGAGTTGCAGTGTGTGAGGATGAGTGCGGTGGAGGTGAGTGAGGCGGTGGAGAGGATGATGAGGCGGTGTGACTGGAGGATGAGTGCGGTGTGAGTGGAGGGTGAGTGCGGTGTGAGAGGAGGGTGAGTGCGGAGTGACTGAGAGAGAGAGCGCGGTGTGAGTGGAGGGTGAGTGCGGTGTGAGTGGCAATGAGTGCGGTGTGACTGAAAGGTGAGTGAGTAGTGACTGGAGGGTGAGTGAAGTGTGAGTGGAGGGTGAGTGCGGTGTGAGTGGAGGATGAGTGCGGTGTGAGAGGAGGGTGAGTGCGGTGTGAGTGGAGAGAGTGCAGTGTGAGTGGAGGGTGAGTGTGATGTGACTGGAGGATAAGTGCGGTGAGTGGAGGGTGAGTGTGGTGTGAGTGGAGAATGAGTGCGGTGTGAGAGGAGGGTGAGTGTGGTGTGAGTGGAGGGTGGTGATGGTAACAGGTGGTAACAGGTGGTGATAACCTTTACTGTGTAGGAGCCGGCACATCCCTACGTTACATGGAGTAATGTGTAATTCTTTATCCTTCCTGCAGGGGCACTACAGGGAATCTAAGCACAATGCAGGATTCGTCGGCACATCACAGCTCTTCAGTTCACTTTGGGTGGGCTCTTCTATAAAGAGGGGATTGTCTAACGCCCTGCCGGGATCCTCCTCCATGGTGGATAGGCATCTCTTACTCCTCCAGGCTCTCCTTGGGTACATTGGATACAATCACCAGTCACCTCATTCCTTTGTGGACCCCCCATGCTAGGTTCCTAAGACCAGCTCCCACATGCCACCAAGCTTCGATGCTGAGAGGATCCCCGGCTGGAAGATCTTGCCCTTTTGACCTCCGTCATCTTCTTTCATCCTCTATGTCTTCTCCATCCTGGTAACTCCTTCATGATCTCCATAATCTGCTGTGAAGAGCCTCCATGCCCCATGTACTCTTCCTGGCCATGCTGGCCCTTAATGACCTCTTCTTCTCCAGCTCCACCATGCCAAGATGCTGGGAATCTTCTGGTGAGCGATGGGCCGTATTGGAGCTACTGCTTGTCTCAACCCAAGGTTTTTTGTCCATTCTCGCGGTCGGTGGAGTCGGAAATCTTGGCTGCCATGGCGCATGACCGGCTTACTCGCCATCTTGTCCCCGCTCAGATACACGTCTATCCTGACTTAGTTGTTCTAGAGAGATGGCAGTTCCATTCGGGTCCGAGCCTTTGTCAATATTTCCCCCTTCGGTTCTGGTCGGCCGGTTGCACTATTGCGGTGATGATGTTGGTTGCACTCGTATTGCGATCACATGGCGGTGGTGAATGTAGCGTGTGGCGACACCAGGGGTGAACAGTGCTTATGGCCTGGTCTTGTCTATTTCTATCACCGGCTTTGACCTGATGTTTATTGGACTTTCCTACGTGATGATTTTAAGGGACCGTATTCCGGCTGCCGTCCAGGGACGCGCGACACAAGGCGGTTGGGACGTGCGGCTCCCACATTTGTGTCATTATTACCGCCTATCTGCCCGGAATATTCTCCTTTGTGGCTTACCGGTTTGGACAGAAGACAATTCCACATAACGTCCACATCTTCCTGGCCAATATCTACATTCTCTTCCCGGCTTTCCTAAACCCGATAATCTATGGCGTGAGGACGAAGCAAATCCGAGACTGCGTCCTGAAGATCCTCCAGGTCAACCAAAAGGTGTATGTAGGCCTCTAACCCTGACGTACGGGGGACACAAGGATAGATCAGACCCTGCCACATCTTATATTACTATTCTATCAGTGTTGTCATCCAGGGGGCGGAGCTGTGACTACCTCTCAGTCACTGTCACAATAAAGTACCGTATTTTCGTTTTTTTTTTTTTTGTGGAACGCAAATGTGGAGACTAACAATGTCAACATGTAAATAGCCCTATTAAAAGCTGTGTGATCTATCTTTGCCAAAAATTGCGGATGCCAAATGTGAAAATTTTTTGTGTACATGTGAATGAGGCCTAAGGCATTGAAGGGGTCAATGTTTATTGAAATGACAGGGCCACTTTACCACTGTCCATTACAGTACATTATACCTGCACACACACAGCTCTACAGCATGCAAAATATGCACCCAGCTCCTCCCATTGACCTTCCAACTCCTCCCATTGACCTTCCAGCTCCTCCCATTGACCTTCCAGCTCTTCCCATTGACCTTCCAGCTCTTCCCATTGGCCTTATTAGCCTGTTGTATCCATTAATGTCTATGCATGACACTTAGGGCCCTTTTACACAGAAAGATTATCTGACAGATTATCTGCAAAAGATTTGAAGCCAAAGCCAGGACTGGATTTGAAAAGAGGAGAAATCTCAGGCTTTCCTGTATGACCTGATCTCTGTTTATAGTCCGTTCCTGGTTTTGGCTTCAAATCTTTGGCAGATAATCTGTCAGATAATCTTTCTGTGTAAAAGGGCCCTTAGTGTGTAGAGGAGGAGGATGGATCTCACCATTGGGGGCCTCTTAAAAATTGCAATAGAACTGGGCAAGTTGGGAAATGGAAAGATAACAACGTATCAGTGACTGGTAGGAGGCATGTGCTGGCGGAGCACTGGTACGAGGCATGTGCTGGCGGAGCACTGGTACGAGGCATGTGATGGCGGAGCACTGGTACGAGGCATGTGATGGCGGATCACTGGTACGAGGCATGTTATGGCGGAGCACTGGTACGAGACATGTGCTGGCGGAGCACTGGTACGAGGCATGTTATGGCGGAGCACTGGTACGAGGCATGTTATGGCGGAGCACTGGTAAGAGACATGTGCTGGCGGAGCACTGGTACGAGGCATGTTATGGCGGAGCACTGGTACGAGGCATGTGCTGATGGAGCACTGGTACGAGGCATGTGCTGGCGGAGCACTGGTACGAGGCATGTTATGGCGGAGCACTGGTACGAGACATGTGCTGGCGGAGCACTGGTACGAGACATGTGCTGGCGGAGCACTGGTACGAGGCATGTGATGGCGGAGCACTGGTACGAGGCATGTTATGGCGGAGCACTGGTACGAGGCATGTGATGGCGGAGCACTGGTACGAGGCATGTGCTGATGGAGCACTGGTACGAGGCATGTGATGGCGGAGCACTGGTACGAGGCATGTGATGGCGGAGCACTGGTACGAGGCATGTGCTGGCGGAGCACTGGCACGAGGCATGTGATGGCGAAGCACTGGTACGAGGCATGTGATGGCGGAGCACTGGTACGAGGCATGTGATGGCGGAGCACTGGTACGAGGCATGTGCTGGCGGAGCACTGGCACGAGGCATGTGATGGCGAAGCACTGGTACGAGGCATGTGATGGCGGAGCACTGGTACGAGGCATGTGCTGGCGGAGCACTGGTACGAGACATGTGCTGGCGGAGCACTGGTACGAGGCATGTTATGGCGGAGCACTGGTACGAGGCATGTGCTGATGGAGCACTGGTACGAGGCATGTGCTGGCGGAGCACTGGTACGAGGCATGTGATGGCGGAGCACTGGTACGAGGCATGTGCTGTTGGCGGAGCACTGGTACGAGACATGTGATGGCGGAGCACTGGTATGAGGCATGTGATGGCGGAGCACTGGTACGAGGCATGTGCTGGTGGAGCACTGGTACGAGGCATGTGATGGCGGAGCACTGGTACGAGGCATGTGGTGCTGGTGGAGCACTGGTACGAGGCATGTGATGGCGGAGCACTGGTACGAGACATGTGATGGCGGAGCACTGGTACGAGGCATGTGATGGCGGAGCACTGGTACGAGGCATGTGATGGCGAAACACTGGTATAAGGCATGTGATGGCAAAACACTGGTACGAGGCATGTGCTGGTGGAGCACTGGTACGAGGCATGTGATGGCGGAGCACTGGTACGAGGCATGTGATGGCAAAACACTGGTACGAGGCATGTGCTGGTGGAGCACTGGTACGAGGCATGTGGTGGTGGCAGAGCACTGGTATGAGGCATGTGATGGCGGAGCACTGGTACGAGGCATGTGGTGGCGAAACACTGATACGAGGCATGTGATGGCGGAGCACTGGTACGAGGCATGTGGTGGTGGCGGAGCACTGGTACGAGGCATGTGGTGGTGGCAGAGCACTGGTATGAGGCATGTGATGGCGGAGCACTGGTACGAGGCATGTGGTGGTGGCGGAGCACTGGTACGAGGCATGTAATGGTGGAGCACTGGTATGAGGCATGTGCTGGTGGAGCATCCCATGCCCTGAAGAACAAGAACAACTAACCAACTCGCTGATTCTAAAGGCCCCAAAGAAAGCCAAAGAAAAAGCAGCCTTGAACAAAGCACACTCAAAACCATCCGTACACAACTCCCCCAACAGCCCTATGAAATCCAGCAGGAGACTAAACAACACAGGCCGTCAAGCATCCTTAGAAACTCTAGACTTCCGATACGCCGCGAGTGCCTGATGCATCAAGAAATCCTTCGTAACATACAGAACACTAGCCATTCTAAACCAAAAAGCAAGACCGGAAAGTTTCTTGGCGATGCTGGCCGCTGAAACCTCCGCCTCGTACGCGTCACAAATAAAAATCAACAGCAACGGGACCAACTCCCCACTCACCCCATCCGAGACAACTCGCACACAAAGCTGTATCCATTCATACCACGCCTCCTCACGACCACGCCAGGTACAATGGCGGATTATAATGTGGGCGGTTTGGGCGGCCGCCCGGGGCCCAAGGCTCCGGGGGGGCCCGCGCCGCCCACATTAAGATCTTGCATAGCAGCGCCAGCAGCACATCACTTTCGGGGCCCAATGGGCCCCCGAGTGATGTTCTGCTGTGGCGCGCTGTCGTCGGAGTCCGCCGCGGCACCGCCCCCTCTCTCCTTGCCGTCTTTGCGGTGCCCGTACTTCTCTCCTGGCGGCGTGATGACGTCACATCCTGCGCGCCGCCAAGCAGAGAAGTTCGGGCACCGCGGGGCTGCACTGTGAGCTTCCGGCCTGCTCTCTCTGCCGGAAGCTCACCCTGGCTCCCTGCCGCCCGACTATACCCCCTGCCACCCGGCTGTACCCTTGCCCCTTAGCTGCTCTCCATGCCGCCTCATCTTCTCCCCCTGCTGCTACCCCCATCATCTTCTCCCCCTGCTGCTACCCCCATCATCTTCTCCCCCTGCTGCTACCCCCATCATCTTCTCTCCCTGCTGATACCCCCATCATCTTCTCCCCCTGCTGCCACCCCCATCATCTTCTCCCCTGCTGCCACCCCCATCATCTTCTCCCCTGCTGCTACCCCCATCATCTTCTCCCCCTGCTGCCACCCCCATCATCTTCTCCCCCTGCTGCTACCCCCATCATCTTCTCCCCTTCTGCTACCCCCATCATCTTCTCCCCCTGCTGATACCCCCATCATCTTCTCCCCCTGCTGATACCCCCATCATCTTCTCCCCCTGCTGCTACCCCATCATCTTCTCCCCCTGCTGATACCCCCATCATCTTCTCCCTCTGCTGCTACCCCATCATCTTCTCCCCCTGCTGATACCCCCATCATCTTCTCCCCCTGCTGCTACCCCCATCATCTTCTCCCCCTGCTGCTACCCCCATCATCTTCTCCCCCTGCTGATACCCCCATTATCTCCCCCTGCTGCCACCCCCATCATCTTCTCCCCCTGCTGCCACCCCCATCATCTTCTCCCCCTGCTGCTACCCCCCATCATCTTCTCCCCCTGCTGATACCCCCATCATCTCCCCCTGCTGCCACCCCCATCATATTCTCCCCCTGCTGCCACCCCCATCATCTTCTCCCCCTGCTGATACCCCCATCATCTTCTCCCCCTGCTGCTACCCCCATCATCTTCTCCCCCTGCTGCCACCCCCATCATCTTCTCCCCCTGCTGCTACCCCCATCATCTTCTCCCCCTTCTGCTACCCCCATCATCTTCTCCCCTGCTGATACCCCCATCATCTTCTCCCCCTGCTGATACCCCCATCATCTTCTCCCCCTGCTGCTACCCCATCATCTTCTCCCCCTGCTGATACCCCCATCATCTTCTCCCTCTGCTGCTACCCCCATCATCTTCTCCCCCTGCTGATACCCCCATCATCTTCTCCCCCTGCTGCTACCCCCATCATCTTCTCCCCCTGCTGCTACCCCCATCATCTTCTCCCCCTGCTGATACCCCCATTATCTCCCCCTGCTGCCACCCCCATCATCTTCTCCCCCTGCTGCCACCCCCATCATCTTCTCCCCCTGCTGCTACCCCCATCATCTTCTCCCCCTGCTGATACCCCCATCATCTCCCCCTGCTGCCACCCCCCATCATATTCTCCCCCTGCTGCCACCCCCATCATCTTCTCCCCCTGCTGATACCCCCATCATCTTCTCCCCTGCTGATACCCCCATCATCTTCTCCCCCTGCTGCCACCCCCATCATCTTCTCCCCCTGCTGCCACCCCATCATCTTCTCCCCCTGCTGCCACCCCCATCATCTTCTCCCCCTGCTGCTACCCCCATCATCTTCTCCCCCTGCTGCTACCCCCATCATCTTCTCCCCTGCTGCTACCCCCATCATCTTCTCCCCTGCTGCTACCCCCATCATCTTCTCCCCCTGCTGCTACCCCCATCATCTTTTCCCCCTGCTGCTAACCCCATCATCTTCTCCCCCTGCTGCCACCCCCATCATCTTCTACTCCTGCTGCTACCCCATCATCTTCTCCCCCTGCTGCCACCCCATCATCTTCTCCCCCTGCTGCCACCCACATCATCTTCTCCCCCTGCTGATACCCCCATTATCTCCCCCTGCTGCCACCCCCATCATCTTCTCCCCCTGCTGCTACCCCCATCATCTCCCCCTGCTGCCACCCCCATCATCTTTTCCCCCTGCTGCTACCCCCATCATCTTCTCCCCCTGCTGATACCCCCATCATCTTCTCCCCCTGCTGCTACCCCCATCATCTTCTCCCCCTGCTGCCACCCACATCATCTTCTCCCCCTGCTGATACCCCCATTATCTCCCCCTGCTGCCACCCCCATCATCTTCTCCCCCTGCTGCTACCCCCATCATCTCCCCCTGCTGCCACCCCCATCATCTTCTCCCCCTGCTGCCACCCCCATCATCTTCTACTCCTGCTGCTACCCCCATCATCTTCTCCCCCTGCTGCCACCCCCATCATCTTCTCCCCCTGCTGCCACCCCCATCATCTTCTCCCCCTGCTGATACCCCCCATCATCTTCTCCCCCTGCTGCCACCCCCATCATCTTCTCCCCCTGCTGCTACCCCCATCATCTTCTCCCCCTGCTGCTACCCCCATCATCTTCTCCCCCTGCTGCTACCCCCATCATCTTCTCCCCCTGCTGCTAACCCCATCATCTTCTCCCCCTGCTGCCACCCCCATCATCTTCTCCCCCTGCTGCCACCCCCATCATCTTCTACTCCTGCTGCTACCCCCATCATCTTCTCCCCCTGCTGCCACCCCATCATCTTCTCCCCCTGCTGCCACCCCCATCATCTTCTCCCCCTGCTGCCACCCCCATCATCTTCTCCCCCTGCTGCTACCCTTCATCATCTGCTGCCACCCCATCATCTTCTCCCCCTGCTGCCACCCCATCATCTTCTCCCCTGCTGCTACCCTTCATCATCTTCTCCTCCTGCTGCCACCCCCATCATCTTCTCCCCCTGCTGCTACCCCCATCATCTTCTCCCCCTGCTGATACCCCCATCATGTTCACCCCCTGCTGCTTCCCTGCCTTCCCCGCTTCCCCCCCCCCCCCCCCCTCCCCGGCCTCATTTGCCCCAGCTTCTCCCCCTGTCGCCCCAGCTGCCTCCCTTCTCCAGTCACCCCCAGCTCCCCGCCTGCAGTTGAGTTGGGGTTGGAGAAGTCTTCATGATGCTGCGCCAAATAGAGAGGAAAGGAAAAAGTGAGCGACGGCAATCGGAGAAGACGTCACCTGTGAGTCATTAGTAACTGCACTGTAATCACTTATAGGCTGGGTTCACACACAGTATATTTCAGTCAGTATTGTGGTCCTCATAGCAACCAAAACCAGGAGTGGATAGAAAACACAGAAAGGCTCTGTTCACATAATGTTGTAATTGAGTGGATGGCCGCCATTTAATGGCAAATATTTGCTGTTATTTTAAAACAACGGCTGTTATATTGAAATAATGGACGTTATTTACTGTTATATGACGGCCATCCACTCAATTACAACATTGTGTCAACAGATCCTTTCTGTGTTTTCCATCCACTCCTGGTTTTGGTTGCTATGAGGACCTGACATGAGGACCAAATACTGCCTGAAATATACATAGTGTGAACCCAGCCCTATAGTGTGTAGAGCCTGTGTACCATTGGGGTCTAAATGGGTCAGTGTTTTGTTTGCGGTAGTGTACTGACACAGCCCCGGGGTCACTACAGTACACTAGCGAAAACTTTTAAACTAGAACCCAACTACAACTGCAGGCACTACAACTCCCAGCATATTATGAGGGCTGCAGACTGTCAGTACATGCTGGGAGTTGTAGTGCATGTAGCTGTTGTAGTTTGGTCCTAGGTGCATTATACACTGTATTCTTTGTGGCATATAAGAATACATAGATCTGTGGGGGCTCAGTGCAGGGAAGTGACCCCAGAACATCACTAATAGGGGATAGAACAAAAACATCCCCCCTATCCCCTATTAGTGATGTTCTGGGGTCACTTCTATATACTGATCCCCCTCAGACCTCTGTATTCTTATATACCCCACACAGCCTGCTGGGGTGGCTGGGGGGGGGGCCCCAGGTTGGGTGGACAGCCCGGGGCCCAGGGTACATTTAATCCGCCACTGGCCAGGTACCCCGACAGACAGCCCGTTCCATCAGTCCAAAAGCCGTCTGCAAGCCAGACTCCATAGATGCTCGGGGCAGGACCTCCCTTGCTCTTCTGCCTCTGGTGCCAACTCCCGGAAACGCTCCCACTGTAAATGAGAAAGCGAATCAGCAATGGAGTTCCTGACCCCTGGCAGATGCCGCAAAGACAACCACGCATTCAGCTCCAGCCCGCGCAAAACCAGCTGACGCAGCAGGTTTACAACCGGTGTCAAGAATGCAGACAAATTGTTAACCGCCTGTGCCACTGACAGATTATCACAACAAAAACAAACATTTTTGTTATGAAACCGTGTCCCCCAAACCTCCACAGCCGCTACTATGGGGAAAAGCTCCAACAATGCAAGGTTACGCACCAGGCCATTCACCCTCCACTTTCCCGGCCACACACCAGCAAACAACTCACCCCCAAAATAGGCACCAAAACCAATCGACCCAGACACATCTGTGAATAATTCAATATCCGCACTCTTCACCCAGTCCTCCAACCACACAGAACGTCTGTTATAGCACTGTAAAAACGACGCCCACACCCACAAGTCCTCTCTATGGGTCACCGTCAACCGGGAGAAGTGAAGAGGGGAACGAATACCCGCCGTGGCCACTGCCAACCGTCGTCAAAAAATGCGTCCCATCGGCATAATGCGACAGGCAAAGTTAAGCTTGCCCAGGAGGGACTGAAGCTGGCGCAGCCGTCCCTTCCGGAATCCCAAAAATTCACCCACTAAAGACCGCAGATCCTGCAATTTATCCTGCAGCAGTCGGCATTCCATGGCCACCAAATCTATTTCAATGCCCAAGGAATGGATCACCGTTGCCGGACCCTCCGTATTATCTGGTGCCAATGGTATGCCGAATCTGCCAGCCACCTGTTCAACTGTATATAGCAAAGGGGAACAAACCGTGGACCCGGCCGGGCCAACACACAAAAAATCATCTAGGTAAAACCAATGGCACGCCCAATTCCCTGCGCACTACCCGCTCCACAAAAGTACTAAAAGTCTCAAAGTAGAAGCAGGACGTGGAAGCTGTCAGTGGCAGTAACCAGAGGGCTGCTTCAATGTCAGTCTTGGCCATAAGCCTGCAACGCCGCACCAATCCACTGTCCAATCGACTGATATGTATGACACCAAACAGGGCTCTTAATCTTTTCCTCTGCCGGGTACGATAAATGATGAATTAGGCGGAATTTATTGGGCTCCTTTTTGGGCACCAAACCCAAAGGAGAGACACACAGGTGGGGCCATGTAGGGTCCACGAATGGGCCCGCCATACGCCCCAGGGCCACCTCCTTCCCCAATTTGTCACCCACCACTTCCAGACTAGCTCTGTCGGACTTCAAATTTGGTGGGCGAAAGATTGGGGCATCTGGGAAAAAAGGAATCTTGAAACCGAATTGAAAACCCTCCCACAACAATTGCGCTGCGTTGCGGTCCGGGTACTCACTTAGAAGCGGAAGCATCGCCTCTATTCTCACTGGTGTCCGCCCCTTTCTGAGCAGAGTCAGCGCGACGTCCCTTTGACCGCCGGAAGCACTTGGACTGAAGGTGATTCCCACCGCAGGTCCTGAACTCGTGTTTTAACTTGCAGCCAGAACCGTAGCGGCAGTTGCCCTCATTGTATTGCCAACAACAGCCGAGACGCTGAGAGGCAAGGTACGCAAACTACGTAAGTCTCCGGCCGCTTATTCACGGAACGCGCTACGACCGGAAACTTACACAGTGTGAACATGGCCTTAGGCTGCGTTCACACTACGTATATTTCAGTCAGTATTGTGTCCTCATATTGCAACCAAAACCAGGAGTGGATTAAAAACACAGAAAGGATCTGTTCACACAATGTTGAAATTGAGTGGATGGCCGCCATATAACAGTAAATAACGGCCATTATTTCAATATAACAGCCGTTGTTCTAAAATACCAGCAAATATTTGCCATTAAATGGCGGCCATCCACTCAATTACAACATTATGTGAACAGATCCTTTCTATGTTTTTAATCCACTCCTGGTTTTGGTTGCAATATGAGGAACACAATACTGACTGAAATATATATATACTGACTGAAATATACGTAGTGTGAACGCAGTAAAGATGAAATGTAAAACATACAGTATATAGAATATTCTTTTTATGTGTCAGAAGCTTCAGCTTAATTTGTGCCATTATTAGCTGAAATGAATCCGTTCCTCCAGTAAGCGTCTCCTATCAGTAAGCAGAACGCTCTGGGCCTCACCTCTAACCTTGAGCAGTGAGCAGGAAAATCATAGATTACAAGAGTGAAAAACTTCTTAGAAGTATCATACGTTGGGGGGACACACACTTAAAGAAAATCTGCTTACAATATATATTGGGATAGATATATCTACAAAATTGCTTTTTTTTT